>NC_045672.1:33152165-33237165 GCF_003331165.1 Xiphophorus hellerii | reverse complement strand
AAGGATGGTCAGATGGTTGGATGGATGGATGGTTGGATGGATGGTCGGATGGATGGATGGTTGGATGGATGGATGGATGAAGGATGGATGGCTGGATGAAGGATGGTCGGATGGATGGATGGATGGATGGATAAAGGATGGATGGTTGGTCGGGTGGATGGATGGTTAGTTGGATGGATGGTTGGATGGTTGGTTGGGTGGATGGATGGATGGTCGGGTGGATGGATGGTTAGGTGGATGGATGGTTGGATGGTTGGTTGGGTGGATGGATGGTTGGTTGGGTGGATGGATGGATGGTTGGATGGTTGGATGGATGGTTGGTTGGGTGGATGGATGGATGGTTGGTTGGGTGGATAGATGGATGGATGGTTGGATGGATGGTTGGTTTAGTTGGGTGGATGGTTGGTTGGGTGGATGGATGGATGGATGGTTGGATGGATGGTTGGTTGGATGGATGGTTGGTTGGGTGGATGGATGGTTGGATGGATGATGGATGGTTGGATGGTTGGATGGATGGTTGGATGGATGGATGAAGGATGGATGGCTGGATGAAGGATGGTCAGATGGATGGATGGATGGATGGATAAAGGATGGATGGTTGGTCGGGTGGATGGATGGTTAGTTGGATGGATGGTTGGATGGTTGGTTGGGTGGATGGATGGATGGTTGGGTGGATGGATGGTTAGGTGGATGGATGGTTGGATGGTTGGTTGGGTGGATGGATGGTTGGTTGGGTGGATGGATGGTTAGGTGGATGGATGGATGGTTGGATGGTTGGATGGTTGGATGGATGGTTGGTTGGGTGGATGGATGGATGGATGGATGGATGGATGGTTGGATGGATGGTTGGTTGGATGGATGGATGGATGGTTGGTTGGGTGGATGGATGGATGGTTGGGTTTATGGATGGTTAGGTGGATGGATGGTTGGATGGTTGGTTGGGTGGATGGATGGATGGTTGGGTGGATGGATGGTTAGGTGGATGGATGGATGAAGGATGGTTGGATGGTTGGGTGGATGGTTGGTGGATGGATGGTTGGTTGGATGGATGAAGGATGGATGGATGGTTGGGTGGATGGTTGGTGGATGGATGGTTGGATGGTTGGTTGGGTGGATGGATGGTTGGTTGGGTGGATGGATGGTTAGGTGGATGGATGGATGGTTGGATGGATGAAGGATGGATGGATGGTTGGGTGGATGGTTGGTGGATGGATGGTTGGTTGGATGGATGGTTGGATGGATGGATGGATGAAGGATGGTTGGATGGTTGGATGGATGGATGAAGGATGGATGGATGGTTGGATGGTTGGTTGGGTGGATGGATGGTTGGTTGGGTGGATGGATGGTTAGGTGGATGGATGGATGGTTGGATGGATGAAGGATGGATGGATGGTTGGGTGGATGGTTGGTGGATGGATGGTTGGTTGGATGGATGGTTGGATGGATGGATGGATGAAGGATGGTTGGATGGTTGGATGGATGGATGAAGGATGGATGGATGGTTGGATGGATGGATGGTTGGTTGGGTGGATGGATGGTTAGGTGGATGGATGGTTGGATGGATGAAGGATGGATGGATGGTTGGATGGATGGATGAAGGATGGATGGATGGATGGATGGATGGATGGTTGGATGGATGGATGGTTGGTTGGATGGATGGTTGGTTGGTTGGGTGGATGGTTGGTTGGATGGATGATGGATGGTTGGATGGTTGGATGGATGGTTGGATGGATGGATGAAGGATGGTCGGATGGATGGATGGATGGATGGACGGATAAAGGATGGATGGTTGGTCGGGTGGATGGATGGTTAGTTGGATGGATGGTTGGATGGTTGGTTGGGTGGATGGATGGATGGATGGTTGGGTGGATGGATGGTTAGGTGGATGGATGGTTGGATGGTTGGTTGGTTGGATGGATGGTTGGTTGGGTGGATGGATGGTTAGGTGGATGGATGGTTGGATGGTTGGATGGATGGTTGGTTGGGTGGATGGATGGATGGTTGGATGGATGAAGGATGGATGGATGGTTGGGTGGATGGTTGGTGGATGGATGGTTGGTTGGATGGATGGTTGGATGGATGGATGGATGAAGGATGGTTGGATGGTTGGATGGATGGATGAAGGATGGATGGATGGTTGGATGGATGGATGGTTGGTTGGGTGGATGGATGGTTAGGTGGATGGATGGTTGGATGGATGAAGGATGGATGGATGGTTGGATGGATGGATGAAGGATGGATGGATGGTTGGATGGATGGATGAAGGATGGTTGGATGGATGGTTGGATGGATGGATGAAGGATGGATAGATGGTTGGATAGATGGATGAAGGATGGTTGGATGGATGGTTGGATGGATGGATGAAGGATGGTTGGATGGATGGTTGGATGGATGGATGAAGGATGGATAGATGGTTGGATAGATGGATGAAGGATGGTTGGATGGATGGTTGGATAGATGGATGAAGGATGGTTGGATGGATGGTTGGATGGATGGATGAAGGATGGTTGGATGGATGGTTGGATGGATGGATGAAGGATGGATGTCATGTTTTTCTACAAGAAATGTTCTCTCTCTCTCTCCATCAAGAAGACAATTCAACAGAAGCTGTGATGTCATCAGTTTTCATCCGAACAGTGATGACATCACAGTTTTAAGGGGGAAATCATGTTTTATTAAAACAGAAGTAATGAACTCAAACACAGATGAAAATATGCTGATGATATCTAAAAGAGGTCAATCATTTTAGCTGCAGGTTCCAGGACTAAGAGAACTTGATCAATCTGTGACACATGAATCATGAACAGCTTTTGGGTATTGATTATTATTTGGGGTCGTTGATTCAGCTGAGCTCAACTCATGACATCACAATTAATCTGTTAATGATCACTTTTATCGCCTGAAGAGCATTTCTCAGTCTGGGAACTGAAAGTACAAAGACTGAACCACCAGGAAAATGGAACAGCAGCAACGACTAAATATGTGTACAATTACAGGTGAGTCACATCCTGAGTATGAAAGTTAGTGGTCTCCACCATGAGCCAAGCAGGACCAATTACAGGAGCTAAAGGAGCTAAAGGAGCTAAACTAGCTAACGGAGCTAACAGAACTTTCTTTGATTAAAGGGGAATAAAGTACAAAGTTTTACAAAATGATAAGTAATAATAAACCTAAAGAGAGAAAAGAAACAAGAGGAGCTGAAAGAACTGTATCAACAAGAGTTCAAAGGTTGCAGAAGGGCAACTGTTGCTGGGCAACAAGGCAATTGCAATTCTGAAGCAGGAGCCAGTTTGGAGAAGCGGTCCAGAACCCGATGAATGGAAACTGTTTGGGTTTCTGAGGGGGATCATCAGAATCCATCTTCCATCAAACAGCCTGCATATGAGAACCGCTGCTGGTAGAACCGGGTCGGGTTCTGCTGGAAGGTGAGCTGTCAGCAGGAAACAGGGAGACGTGGTGAGGTGGCAGAGAGCGGCAGCCAGACGAGCCCAGAATAACTCGGGCCGGTCCAGGTTCAGGTTTAGACTAGGCCGCCCTGTAATCAGCCGCCGCCGCCGCTCTCTCATTTCCCTCATAGAAACCAGGCGAGGGTCTCCGCCCGCAGGCCGCCTCACGGGGTTCCTCTGTCCTTAGCCCCCGTCTCCCTCTTTCCCTGTTTCCTTCCCTGTTTGAGCAGTTTGTGAGTTTTTCTGGAGATTTAAATCAGATTTCAGATGGGAGGTTCAGTTGTGACAGTGGGGGTTTCCTGGTCCCCCCCTCAGTCAATGTTTGCTGCTCTGTATCTTGCTAAGTTGGTGCGAACATGACCTGCCGCTGCCTGCAGCGCAGCAGTTTCCATCCAGCACATCTGGAGCGGCTGGCGGTTAAATCTGGAGCGAGTTTATGAGGGCGAAGCCGCAGAGCTGCCGCTCCGCCTACAGTTGCTCTGATATCCACACATCTGCTTCTGTCTCAGTGTGTTTATGTGACGCCGCTGCTGAGACGGGAGGCCGCTGACTCTGCTGCAACAGCAAAACCAAAACAGGAGCGACAGAAAGTAGGAACCTGCTCTGGGTTGATGAGTTGCTGTTGGTGTCTGTCTCAGAGATCGGAGCTCTGAGACCTCCAGGTGTCCTAGCTCCCCCTAGTGAACCCTAGTGCCATCTGGCGCCCCCTAGTGCCCCTAACAGTTTTTAGCGCTGCGTTGAGCCCCTCTAGCGCCCCCGGGGGGCCAGTGCTGCGCTGCATGACCTCCGACGGGACTGACCTTGCTTGCGATGGCCGTCAGGCGTGGTGCAGAGCCGGTTGCTATGGTTACTGCTGTGACCTGATTGTTAGAAAAAAACAATGAGGGGAAACTTCAAAGAGGGCTGCTCAGTTGCCTAGCAACAAGGCAGGCCTGCTCCCCCACCATGCTTCCCTGGTTTCATCACTCCATCCTGCCTCTCATCTCTGCGTTTATCCCGACCATCAGAACCTTTCAGTACCAAGTGGACCGACCCGTTCAGCACATCTCACCGTGCTGACGGTTCCTTCCTTGCCTTCTTCCACTGGTTCTGGTTCTGGTTCCAGATTAGAACCTCCTCGTTTTCCTGTCTATTCAGCAGCTGATCCAGAGCTTCAGGGAAGGGCCTGACCTCTGACCCCCGCTCTGTTAGCCACTGTGTTAGCTGCATGGTTAGTGGCTCTTTTAGCCTGTTAGCCGCTCTGTTAGCCACTGTGTTAGCTGCTCGGTTAGTGGCTCTTTTAGCCTGTTAGCTACTCTGTTAGCTACTGTGTTAGCTGCTTGTTTAGTGGCTGTTTTAGCCTGTTATTCGCTCTTTTAGCCTGTTAGCCATTCTGTTAGCTACTGTGTTAGCTGCTCGGTTAGTGGCTCTTTTAGCCTGTTAGCCATTCTGTTAGCTACTGTGTTAGCTGCTCGGTTAGTGGCTCTTTTAGCCTGTTAGCCGCTCTGTTAGCTACTGTGTTAGCTGCTTGGTTGGTGGCTCTTTTAGCTTGTTAGCCGCTCTTTTAGCCTGTTAGCCGCTCTGTTAGTTACTGTGTTAGCTGGTTGGTTAGTGGCTCTTTTAGCCTGTTAGCTGCTGTTTTAGCCTGTTAGCCGCTGTTTTAGCCTGTTAGCCGCTCTGTTACCCACTGTGTTAGCTGCTCGGTTAGTGGCTCTTTTAGCCTGTTAGCTACTCTGTTAGCTACTGTGTTAGCTGCTTGTTTTGTGGCTGTTTTAGCCTGTTATTCGCTCTTTTAGCCTGTTAGCCATTCTGTTAGCTACTGTGTTAGCTGCTCGGTTAGTGGCTCTTTTAGCCTGTTGGCTACTCTGTTAGCTACTGTGTTAGCTGCTTGTTTTGTGGCTGTTTTAGCCTGTTATTCGCTCTTTTAGCCTGTTAGCCGCTTTTTAGGTTTGTTAACCGCTCTGCTAGCTACTCTGTTAGCTGCTCGGTTAGTGGCTCTTTTGGCCTGTTAGCCGCTATGTTAGCTACTGTGTTAGCTGCTCGGTTAGTGGCTCTTTTGGCCTGTTAGCCGCTATGTTAGCTACTGTGTTAGCTGCTCGGTTAGTGGCTTTTGGATGGAATGATTCAATTTATTACCTGATTATCTCTCCTGTTTGTTACACATTTATGAGGACATGACATCACATTAGTTTCAGATTTTCATCATGGATCAAACTTTTTTCAGAAATGTAATCTCTGATTCTGGACTCAGATTTCCAAAAATATTTCATGATTTACATCTCTCTTTTATGCACACGCAAAACTCTGGTTCTTCTCTCCGGTTTCCGGTCCTACACTTCATGCTTCTTTGCTTCCACCTGGTGGCCAGCTGAGGAACTGCGTGACTCACCTGCAGAAACCAGGCCCAATAGTTCCACACACACCTGTGAGATGAGCTCTGCTTTACCTGGGAGGTAAAATACACACCGATGGGAACCAGAGTTTCTTGTTGACTTGTATCTGCTGTGAGGTCAATCAGCTGCTCAGATAATTTATGTTGCTTTGTTTCTGCTTTTACATCCATCAAACATTTTGTGGACATTATGAATGTTTTTGTTCTCTCATTTGTTGTTTGTTTTCTTACTGGATTATTGTGTCTCATCGCGTGACCTGTCTAATTTAACACACTGGTGTAAAAAAAAGTGTCTGACCTTCAAACAAAGGAGGAACACGAAGCCAAACTGTCACGTTGAACGCTGAGCCAAAAAGTGATTCTGCTAACACATTTTCTCACCATACGTTTTACTTTTAGCATGTTTGAAATGATCCAATTAACACGTAAAATTTAACAATACATAGTTATCTAAAGTTTATATTGTCTTACTCTTAGTTTGAACTGATTGTTGTTTTGATGCCCAGACCAGCAGTCTCTTTATTATGCCCAACAGTGAAGGCCTATTCAAAGTAAAACACCTGAGTATCATGCAGCAGATAGATAAAACTGGACCATTTTTCCTGACAGTTTTTACAAAATGACAGTAATTTCTCAGTTGGCTGATAAACTCAGGAAGGAAACAACCACAGCTAATGGCTTTGATTGGGTAAGACGTATTGCATCACTTCCTGTTCTCGTACTTTGTAGAGCTATTTGAGTCTTTCTTGAGTTAATGTAGTTAATATTTTAACACATATTTTTGTTGCTACATTTGGCTGGTAAAGCTTTATGTTTCACTTTTTTTCAGCCTATAAGAGCTAGTTAGCTTGGTTAGCCTATCACTAGCTTAGCATCAGCGACTCTATCACTACATCTCCTCTTGTCTGTTGCAGATTGTGAGTTGTCCCCTGCTTCCGTTAGTGATAATGCTGTAATAAATGTAATGTTTTTGTAAGATTGGAGGCTCGGCCATCTTGAGAAGGCAGCAGATAGCGTAATGCCCTTAGCCAGCATAGAGCCCTTAGCCAACATAGTGCCCTTAGTCAGTGTAGCGCCCTTAGCCAACGTAGCGTCCTTAGTCAGCGTAGCGTCCTTAGCCAGTGTAGCGCCCTTAGCCAACATAGCGTCCTTAGCCAACATAGCATCCTTTGCCAGCGTAGCGTCCTTAGCCAGTGTAGCGCCCTTAGCCAACATAGCGCCCTTAGCCAATGTAGCATCCTTAGCCAGCGTAGCGCCCTTAGCCAATGTAGCATCCTTACCCAACGTAGCGTCCTTAGCCAGCGTAACGCCCTTAGTCAGCGTAGCGTCCTTAGCCAGTGTAGCGCCCTAAGCCAAAGTAGCGCCCTTAGCCAATGTAGCATCCTTAGCCAGCGTAGCGCCCTTAGCCAGCGTAGTGCCCTTAGTCAGTGTAGCGTCCTTAGCCAGGGTAGCGCCCTTAGCCAACGTAGCGTCCTTAGCCAGCATAGCGCCCTTAGCCAAGGTAGCGCCCTTAGCCAGCGTAGCGCCCTTAGCCAACGTAGCGACCTTAGCCAACATAGCGCCCTTAGCCAATGTAGCATCCTTAGCCAGCGTAGCGCCCTTAGCCAATGTAGCATCCTTACCCAACGTAGCGTCCTTAGCCAGCGTAACGCCCTTAGTCAGCGTAGCGTCCTTAGCCAGTGTAGCGCCCTTAGCCAACATAGCGCCCTTAGCCAATGTAGCATCCTTAGCCAGCGTAGCGCCCTTAGCCAGCGTAGTGCCCTTAGTCAGCGTAGCGTCCTTAGCCAGGGTAGCGCCCTTAGCCAGGGTAGCGCCCTTAGCCAACGTAGCGTCCTTAGCCAGCATAGCGCCCTTAGCTGACGTAGCGCCCTTAGCCAACGTAGCGCCCTTAGCCAACGTAGCGCCCTTAGCCAGCGTAGCGCCCTTAGCCAGCATAGCGCCCTTAGCCGACGTAGCGCCCTTAGCCGACGTAGCGCCCTTAGCCAGCGTAGCGCCCTTGCCAGCAGCTCCTCAGTACAGTCGGAGCAACCACAGGTCTAGCTGTCTGATCTGACACAGATCTATAGAAGTACACACCACTGATGCTGTTACCGTTTTTATTGAAGCTCAAGCCACATCGGAAAATATTTTTAATTATGAGCCAAAAACTCTGTGTACAAATTCTGCAGATAATCTCCAGGCAAATTAGATAAAATTTTGTTTAGTTAAATTTGACATATTTCAGTTAAATCATGAACAAACTGAAGCTCTTTGGTTAATCTTAAAACAAGAACGTATCAGAGTGTTGAGAAGATTACAGTAATTGAACAAATCACAGTGAAGTCGGTCGGCTAAATGCTGACCACTCCGGCTGTTTGGAGTGATTCCAGATGGGTAACCAGTCCAGTTCAACCAGTTCACCTCTCCATCCGCCCCCAGGCCGCTGGAGGATCTCTGGGTCCTTTCGGCTTCTGGATGCGACAGTTAAAACCTGACAGAAACCAGAACAAAACACGCTACTTTTACTAGAAACCCAACGGCACCGTCTAATTCCTGAAGACAAAAACACTTCATGTATTTCTCCTGACTGTGCGACGCGAGGCACAGACTAAAAGCAGTCGAGTTATCTACAAAATAAACCCGGTGCCTAATTCAGTTTATATAAATATAAATAACTTAATGAGAAACCATTTCTAATGTGACGAGACAGAGAAGAAAGAAAAGAGGAGAGGACTGAAGATAACAGCCTGATCTGTTTCTACACCTGCAGAAAGAGAGAAAAACAGAGAAACCATGGCAACAAACATCTGCTTAACGACAACAATGTCACTGAGAAGCACAGGGCGCTGCTTAACACGCTTTGTGGCAACTGCAGCCAAGCAGAGAGAATCTGAAAACACAAGATCTGTGTAAAGTTTGTCCGTGCGCGCTGAGCAGCAGGTGAGCCACAGAGCCCATCTGCTCCAGGTGAACTGACCGATGCCTCCAGGTGTGAAGAAGCTGCTGACGTCTGAGGCAGGAGAGGAAACGTCTTCATAGTCGTTATCTGCTTCTGCTGGGAGACACAAGTCACATGGTCACGCCTTCAGCCCCGCCCCTGCAGACACCTGGCCGCCGCCGCCGCAGGGACTGACCTGGCACCAGGTGAAGGTCCTCCCTCTGATTGGTCGGGGCGGCCATGTCATAAATGGGCGAGGCTGAGGGGGGCGAGGTCAGCGGCTTGACCTTGGGCTTCACAGTGCTGTAGATGGGAGCTGCAGACGCTGCGCTGAAGTCGTTGTCATAGTGATGGGATGGCGGCAGGGTTCTGGAAGGAGGAAGGAGCTGATTAAAGATGGAGGAAACGTTTCCATGCCCTCCCGGTACTAACTGCAAGCAACACACCATGCTACTACCTTTGCAAAAAAAACATCAACTTCTGGAACATTTTCCCCACTTTTATTCATGATTCAGCAATTTTTACATTAGTTTAGCATAAATGCTCCTCTAACCTTCTGCTTCGAGGATGCTGTAGCTCCTCAAGCTCCAGCATGAGGAGCTTGAGGAGAGCTCCTCAAGCTCTCCTCAAGCAAAAATCAGAGTGGAAAAATAACATTTTATTTATTTAAACTTAGATTTCATAATAAGGACTAGGTTAGATTAAAAAACCTGGTGGATTAAATCTTATTTTTGACCTTTTTTCCATCTCAGTTCTCCCTCGGCGCCCCCGATGGCCTCCTAGAGCACCGCAGCCCCCCCCACTTTGAAAATCTTTGGTTTCATTGGTCCAAAGGACCTGGAGGCCGCTGCTTTACCAGGACTGAACTTTAACCTTTCGCTCCCTGCAGACCGCATGGAGACACTTCCATCCATGGACTGCAACCGGACCAGAACCTCAGTCCTGGTCCTGGAGGGAACCGTCAAACAGTACGAGGACTGCAGGTCCGTGGAACCGACTGGGTCTGAGGTTCTGGGTGCTGGACCGGACGTCTACCTGGTTCCTGGGTTGGACCTGGGCGTGACCACGGAGGAGTAGGACAGTTCTGATGTGGTCCGGTGCGGCTGCTTGGCCTTGTTGACCACAGCGTAGGTGTCATTCATGGCGGATGAACTGTGGACAGACAGAAGACGGGTCAGAGACAAACTGACCGGGACAAAGACAGACTGGTGCCTTAGAGCTCCAACATCAGGACATAAACGCAGCAAAAATGTTCTTTAGTTAGAGGATCCGGGTTCAATCACTGGTTCTGAAACTGACTTCAGTACCATAAACTCCAGAATATATTCAACCTGGATCCACCAGCCAGTAACCAGTAACCAGTAACCGGTAACCGGTAACCATCATGGAGGATCTGATGGTTCATCGTCTTCTGATCAGAGAATCTCCACCAGCTGAATATTTACGTTTCTACAGGAAGTTCATCTGCTCTCCACTTCCTCATCCAGCTGTGTGGTCGTCATGGTTACGCTAAATTTCCTCTTAAGGAAGACCTGCCTAATTCCCTTTCTCCTCTCCAGCGCTCCTCGATTCCTAACTCCATCTTTTATTTACCTTCCTCCTCCTCCTCCTCCTGTGCCTGGTTGCCACGGTAACATGGCAACATATGGAGATGGTGGGATGGCGACGAACAGAGGAGGTGAGAAAGTGTTAATTCAACACCTTGGGGTGAAACATCCCGTCTGTCTCTGTGGAGCGCAGGAGCACACACACACCTAAACACACACACACACACACCCCAACACACACGCACACCAACACACACGCACACACACCTAAACACACAAACTGGTTTCTACCTGTTGACGGATGAAGATGCAGCTGCTGAGGTTTTCTTCTCTCGTTTTTTCACCTGTAGACAGGAAAGGATTTGAATCAGTGCAGGGTTCTGGAAGGTTCTGGAAGGTTCTGGAAGGTCCTGGAAGGTCCATGAAGGTTCTGGAAGATTCTGCAAAACTGCCTCATTGAAAAACCATTTGTTCCAGAAACAAAAACATGAATCTCATCCAGATGTTTTCTGATTAGCATCTGGAGGAAGAACAAGACTTTCATGTGAAACTCCTGACAACACGGATCAGGGTCGGCTCACATTTCAGCCGCCGGGCGTCACAGAGTCTCCTCTGCAGACCAATGAAAGTGCAGCTGCTGCAAGATGGCCTAGTCAAAGTCAGACTGAAGTGCTGTAGCGGGACCTCTGAGTAGACAAAGTCAGACTGAAGGAAACTCCACTGTCTCCATCTGGGTCAGAGGTTCATGCTGAAGGAGCAGGCAGAGGGGTCAAGAGGTCAGGAGGCGGCAGCCCTCAGTAGGGTCCGCCTCCAGCAGCCGGTTGCCCTCATTAACGAACCGACGCTCCACAAAGACATCAGTTGGTATCTGAGTTTGAATAAAACTGTTATTACCTTTGGCCTATCAGACCGAACGGTGCGAAGCCACGCCGGCTCTTTGACAGAGTTTCCTGTCTGAACGGGGAAGGAGAAGATATTCAACCCCGATCAGCTGAAGAGTCGAGCGAAGAGGAGACCTGAGCCCGGCTGAGTCATCAAGCTACCAGCGGAGAGCAGATCAAGCGATCGGCCGCCGTCCTCCTGGACCCCAATTCTGTCTGTGATCTCAGCCGCTTGTTGTCAAGCTGCAGCTCTAATTTTCATACAGGAAGTCAGTACACCACTTCCTCTTTCTGCAGTGCTTTGAGAGGACTTCCTCCAGTGTTGCACACTAGAATCTATTTGTTGAGCTGTAGAGCCCAGAGGGCGGCGGCGGCGGCGGCGGCGGCGGCGGCGGCGTTACCTCCGGCAGGTTGCTGTAGAGCCGGTCCTCAGGCGTCTGCAGGAAACGCTCCAACATGCCGGCGGCCGCGCTGAAGATGAACCCGTACTGGTCCTGGAAACACAACCTCAGTCAGAAACACTCCCGGGTCGCCTCTGCTGGTGGAGGTGGGGCCGTGGTCTGGGCCGGGCCGTCTGCTGCCTTCAGGCCCGGTCCAACTCCCAGACCCGGCTGTCCAGCTCTGGACCGAGCCGTCCCAGGAGAGACAGCTGGAGACAACCGAGACCTGAAGGGGGCGAAGACGTCCCAGTGCCGTTTGGGACACCTGAAGACGGGTCCGCATCGTGGAACCGGACGTTCTCGTCAGGGAGATGCTGCTGCTGACCAGAACCGACATGGAGTCCTACCTTGGTCTGGACCGCCGAGGGTCTCTGTCTCCGCAGCTCCAGGACGAGGTCCAGGACGCTGAAGTCCTTGGTGATCTTCTGCAGGACGGAAGAAACCGTTCTGAAGCCTTGCAGAACCAGAACCAGAACCATGTGATGAAGCTCACAGGTCTCCTCCAGGTAAACTATGGGATGGATTCCAGGTGGTCGGTGACAAAACTTCCAGGTTTTTCCCTCTGACCTCTGCCTGACCTCCTGGAAGTGATGTCACCGACCAGCTGGGCTCCTGCTGGGGGAGGCCTGCTCTGTTGTCATGGGTTACCTTGGTAACCAGAAGGTCATGGATGTAGTCCAGAGCGCAGATGACTCCTGTCCTCCCACAGCCTGCACTGAAACACACACACACACCCCCACAGAGACACACACACACCCCCACAGACACACCCCCACAGAGACACACACACACACACACAGACACACACACACAGAGACACACACTTAGCAGATGATCATGTCCATTGTGCCATCGATAGCAGGTGTTACCTGCTGCATATTCACAGCCTCCTGCTCTGTGTGTGTGTCTGTGTGTGTGTGTCTTGTTGAATGTTAATGACCAGCTGACCTGTGATCAGCCTGTTGGCACAAACAAGCTGCAGAGATGATATGAAGTTTAGCACTGATCAGAGGACGACACAACGTCTCACTATGTCTCTGTCTGTCTGTCTGTCTGTCTCTCTGTGTACCTGCAGTGGACCAGGACAGGAGAGCGTTCGGCTCCCTGGCTGCTCCTGGCTCGGTCCAGCAGGTCCAGAATCCCGGTTGTCTCATAGGGGACGTCGTGGTCCGGCCAGGACAGGTACTGGAACTGGACCAGCGAGTGGACGTCCTGCGGGAGAGGAAGAGGAGCGAGGAAGGTGTGACCTGAGCCGGGGGCCAGCAAGGTGAGCGCCTACCTGCTGGTAGCAGACCACCAGGGTTCGCACCACGACGTCCTGGTTGGGCCGCGACTCCACCTGCTGGACGTTCAGAGGAATAACACGTCAAATTCGGCCAGCAGGACGCGGAGGACGGAGAGGACCGGGCCGTTACCGTGGTGACGGTGAAAGGTCCAAACGCCGCAGACTGATGAGGAGCTGCCCAGTAGCACTCACATTTCCTCTGCAGAACCAGAACCAAACCTCTCTGTCTCATGTTTTATACACATCAGCCGTAAATGTCTCAACAGGGAAAAAGATTTTACATTTGAAATAATTTGAATAAAAATAAGAAAATGAAACGATACCTTTCCCATCTCGATCTCCCTGCAGGCCATGACTATCACCTGAAACACAGAGCCAGAAGTTAGTCTGACCCCTGAGGACAAATGTGGACAGGTGCAGCAGGTGAACTGTCTCTGGCAGGTAAAACTGCTGTCCTAATGTTGGTTAACCTTCCTGGTGACTAAACGAGTCTGTCAGATGTAGAAGTTATTGGTCTATCAGCCAATCAGTGGCCTTCTCTCCCTGCTGCAATGGCCGCCGCCAGGAGATGATTTGCAATCAGACCAACCAGGATTAGATTCCTGAATCAGAAAGTTCGAGTTTTTGGGGAGGTCTGAATGCAAATTTGAATTCCTAAACGGACTGAAAAACCAAACTTTGATCCGCCTATAAACCTCGGTCTGGGTCCGGTTGAACTCTAAGTGAAGTGAACTCTAAAACGGTAGAAAACCTGTCTGAATGCAACCTGACTAGAAACAGTTCAGGACATTCTGCTCATTTATTGCTCTCCTGCTCTGCGGGTTAAAGGAGATGTCATATCAACAGGTCTGCATGCCGACACTAAGCAAGGAAAAGCAGAATATAAATGGTTTAACTTGTTTTACAACTTTTTATCAGCTTATTGTCCCGTTGCCGTGGCGCTCTGCAGCTGCTGTGATTTTTAAACCTGTAATAAATGACAAAAACTGAACTAATTGCCTCGTTTGTTTAAACATAATCATCGAATAGGATGGAGGAATTTACTTAGTCTTCTCTTGCATCTTGACAGAAACCAAACTGTTTATAGATTTATATCCAGGCAGAAAACTTACAAACATCAGCAATTTTCTCTGCTTTAATTTAAGTCATGTTTATAGAAATCGGGTAAGAAATAAAGGCGCTGCGATCATTTTGTGATTCCTGCTCATCCCGCGTTGGAACAGCCTGGTTTAGTGGACAGGAGCATCGCTAGCGTTAGCGGCTAACAGGCCGCTAGCGTTAGCGGCTAACAGGCGATGTCCAGACTAGCAATGGAGATCAATGAAGAAATCCTACAACCGCTAAAATGTGACACTGCTCCTTTTTGTTTACTTTTTGAGAAGAAGAAAGTTGCGCTGGTCTTCTTCAGAGGTTTTGTGTCGATTCCTCCAGTAGTTCTTGGTGCAGCGCCCCCACAGGCGAGAGGGGGAACAGGTTTTCAGTTAGTTTTAGTTTGTTTGACTCACTGCAGTGTGAATGAGAACTAGAGTTCTGAAAATGTAACAAATGTTGCAATTTAGTTCCTAATCGGACTATCCGGTCTGAATGCACCCTAAAGTGCAGCTCTGAGCTTAAATTAGGAAATACATTCTAATAAATCTTATAGAAGTTGTTTTATTGTTTTATGCTCCTAGAGATCAGGAGGAAGGCGATGATTAAGCTTTTTGTCTCAGTCTAATTTCTGGTTCGTTTTTCAGGTTTGATCTGAAATAGGTTAATCTTGAAACTGTGACTGCACCAACCAGCCGGCAGTGCCCTTTGACCCCTGGAGCACCAGGTCCCAGAATGTGTGTGCAGGTGTTATGAACCCTGCTGAACACATCAGTTTCATCTTCCTTCTGATTGGTCCTGTGGCTTTGGTACGGGGTCAGAGGCCAAACTGCTCTCTGACAGGAACCAGAACCAGTTCAGCTGGCGAATAATTAACTTCTCTGCAACAGTTTCCTCTAACTGAAGGAGGAGCGCCATGTTGGAGCTGGGGACCAGACTACTTCCTGGGGATCCGCTCTTCCTGCTAGTACGCTGACCTTGATTTTGTGCTGCCAGATCATCCTCCAGAAGTCAGTCAGAGTGGAACTAAGGGGAGCCTGGGAGGCGATGTATCTGCAGTCACCCGTCGCCCCCTGCAGGACAAACAGTGCTGTTACAACCAGAGATTTCTCACAGCAGCAGGAGACACCTGAGTGGTGAGCTGCATCACCTGGACGAAGCTGGCGTTGATGTAGTCGGAGTCAGAACCTGAAGTCTGCAGAGACAGAACCACCCGGGTCTGATCATCTGGATGGAGAGACGGGGTCAAAGGGCAGAGAGGCGTTAGAGCTGAGCGGGAAAATACAACACACTTCTACTGGGCAGAGAAAAGAGACGACGAGGACGGAGGGACGGCGTCTTCATACATGGTAGGATGTCCTTATATCGGTTCTTCTTGGCGTTCTCCTTTAGGGATCCAACCTCTGTGGTCAAACTGTGATCTTTCTTTAACTGGAGCGACTGGGAACGCACCACCTGCACACGCACACGCACACACACACACGCACACACACACACACACACACAGGCAGCAGGTAGGTCAGGTGTGTAACAGATCCAGGTGTGTGAACTGATTTCTGAACATTTTCATTAAAGATCTTCTCTGATCTTTGTTTTTTAATAATTGGTTCCCTTTATTATTTGCTTTTTGTTCTTTAAATCATGTTTTATTTTTGTCATTTTTACTCTGATTTGTAACAGAATTGATCGTTGTTTAATTAACCAAGTATTTCAAACTGGTTTTCTTACCTGGGACTTAGTTTACTGGAAAGAGCATTACCAGTGAGATTTATAAACTCTGCTACATGTTGCGCTAGCAAAGACCAGTCAGGACCAATAAACACTGAAGGGTCCAGTAAGGGACTGGGACCATCTGGTCAGAGCTGGGAGCAGAACTGGGAACAGAACTGGTTTCCCTCCTGTGTGACCGGTTCACGATGAACCGGCAGAAACCGAACGAGGAAGCAGAACTTCCTGTGGCTCAGAAACCAGAAGCAGAAACCCGGTTCAGGGAGTCAGAACCTCCGAACCAACAGGGACCAATGTGGACCAGTAGGGACCAATGGGGAGTAATGTGGACCAGTAGGGACCAATGGGGACCAGTAGGACTGAAAGGGACCAACCTCATCCAATCAGACCTGCTAGAACTCAACAGCCGCTCCGAGTCGCTTGACGCTGTGGAGTGGTTTTGGGTCACAGGAAGTAAAACCAGAACCTCTCACTCTGATGAAGGTTTGACCGTCGTGTGCAGAATTACGGCTGGAGAAAGCCCAAGTCAACATACCCTGACCCTTGACCTCTGACTTTCAGGCACGGTGGAGGAGGGATGGTGCTGTGAGCCTGTTCTGCAGCCACAGGCTCTGGTTCCATGATTTGATTGGATGAATCATGAACTGCTGTGGGTTCTGTCTGTTCAGTCCAAACCAGTCCAAACCAATCCAATCTGGATCCAGTTTGGATTCAGATTGGATTCAAGTTGTCAGAAAGTTTCTCTGGTCGCTGTGATGAGTTCAGACGTGTGAAGCAGAGGAAAAGCAGAGCGACGCTGTGAGTGTTAAAACCACGGCGCTGTCAGCGATTAGCTAGCCAACCTCTGAACAAACAAGTCTCCGCGGCAACAGGGGATGTGGTGAGACTGAGGACAGGCTCGTCTAAAGATGGGACAGGACAGAAATGTCTCTGTGTTTAAAGGTTGCTGGTTCAGATCTCAGATCTGCTGAACTCGACATGATGGCTTCTCATCTACAGACGGCTAAAGGAGGACTTCCTGGAGGTCAGAGGTCAGACTGCAAGGAGTCAGAAGGGTTTCTCTCTGCTGCCGGCTCTCCGGTCCCCAGAGAGCCTCTGAAGAGGAATAGAGAGTTGGTAGAGGTGGTATCATGTTGTGGGATGTTGAGCTGGAAGCAGCAGAGGAAGACAAAGCAGAGCTTCACCTGTCAGTTTCTCCTCTTCAGGTAGAGACTTTCTTCTGACCTTTGACCCCTGGCTGGTACCTGCTTGTGTTTCCGCTTTGCCTGGTAGTAGGAAGGTTGTTGGTTTGAATTCCGGCCAAGTCGTTCTCCCTGAGCCTGTGTGTTTCTCTCCAGGTACTCCTCCAGCAGCATGCTGGTTGTACTGCGCCTCTTCCCCAACCCCTGACCTCTGACCCCCAGCAGGATGTAGCTGCAGAAGATGTGTGCGGAGGTTTCTGTGATAAACTGATAAGTCAGTAGATTTTAATTCAGCTTTAATCCTCTAAGAGTTTCCACACCTTCCTGTAAATACTGCAGAAATCCCAGGGAACCCAGAACGGTTCCTGGTGGAACCCCAACCTGAACGACCAGGCAGTGAAACAGTGAAATGTTTAGAAAGTGCCTGCATAGTTTAACCAAATGAAGCCAGCAGCAGCTTTCTGCTGGTTTGAATAACCGGCTCAGAGAAACGCTGAAACACTGGCAGCTTTTTCCAGGGAAGTTTCCCTCTGAGGCGAGCAGGAAGAGAACAAACCGTCTCCCTGGCGCTCCAGGCCCGGCGGTGCTGCCGTCGGGAGTTAAAACCGTTTCCCAGCGGTGACACTGACCTGGTACTCCCGCTCCACGGCGGCCGGGTCCACGGCCCTCAGGGCGGACAGCAGGAGATCCATGGCCGGCTCCGGTCGGCAGCTCACTCTCACTCTGACTGCGTCTCAGTTCTGCCTCTAACTTTAACCGTCAGTTAATAATTTAGCTCCTCTCTCACCTCACAACCAGGAAGTGAGGAACCTGAATGAAACAAACCGCTCCGGACTGATTACCTCACTGGCTTTTATTGTGTCACTTCATCGCAGGAGGAAACACACAGCTGCTCTCTCACTGTGGAGCCACGTTTTCACCTGCAGCCGGTCAGAACCGGGCCAGTTGCAGAACCAGAACCCTCCTTAACGACGGCAAACAGAAACAGGCCTTTCAGCCAAACACCGGCAGACAGAAAACTACTGCAAACCTTTCAGAGGAGAAGAGAAAGAAGAAGCCAGACGGCAGAAACTACCATGAAGAAGAACCGAGAGGCCAGCGGCCAAAAACACAACAATCTAATAAAAACATGAGAAAAAGCACCAAAGATGTAAATTAATGTCACCATTTTAAGAAATCTCCAAGATACAATCAGCTAATTTACCCATTTCAAATTTATCAGGAATTTCTATCATTGATTCAATGATGAATTTAGCTGAAATTTGAATGATCATTTTAATTTGTCATTACATGTTCAAAGCCTGTAATGATATAAAGTAAATATGTTAGCTATTTGTAGCAAACTGAATTTCTCATTGTTAGTGGGCGGGGCTAACACTGCTCAATGGTGATTGGTCGGCAGATAGAGGATTTTTACAGGTTTTATGGTGAACAGGGAATGTTCACCATAAATCATTTGAAGATATAATTAGTACAATTGACCTTGATAATTACATATTTAATCACGTGATTGGGTGTTTGGCACAGTTATACAAATAGATACGATGTTCTTATTCAAGCTATCGATGAATGGATGCAAAAAGCGGCCAAAGTCTAAAGAAAGCTCTTCAGGAGACGAGTCGATCCGGTTTTAGCCGACTACGGGAGCCTGGCTGTTGGAATGAGCTCAGAAACAAAGTGGGCTCTGAGTTGCGTCTCAGTGTCAGAGTGAGACCTCTGTCCTCTCTGCCCATCTTCGCAGCTGCTAGCCTGCTAGCTAGGAGCTCTCCGGGAACATGGCGGCGTCGCAGGCTCTCTCCGAGGAGGAGTTCCACCGGATGCAGGTGAGAAGGAGCGGCTGGAGGCTCCTCGTTGGTCAGCAGGGTGACTGTCAGGTAGCAGGCACACCCGAAGGGAGCGACGGCTAGGCGGGGCGTCGCTGCCGGAGGACGTTAGCGCTCCGTGCTAACCTGTAACCTGTAACCCTCTGGAGCGGGTAACGGAGCTAGCTGGTCGGGTGTGGGGCTGAGGATGCGGGGTTGGAGGGTTAAATGCGTTTATCTGGGGTTGTAATGGCCAGAGGTCTCAGACTGAGCCGGGACACCTCTCAGAATGATGAACACTTTCTATTAGCTGTCAGCTAGCTAGCCTCTGTGCGTTAGGTCTCTGTCAGCTGACAGTCACTGGGTCTGAGGGACGCAGCTGGCCGCGTTCAGGTTCGGCTGCCTCGGCCACAGGTGGAGCCAAGAGCCGTTGATGTCAGCATGAACCGGACCGAGGAGGTGATGGTGTTTAAAGACAAACAGTCATCAGAGTATTTAGTTCCAGAAAAAAGTGAGTCATCAGTCACGTGATGCTGGATGACCCGACCAGGACATCCGGGTTCAGACGCAATTAGGAGCAAAGTTCACTTTCTCCATCAGCCCTCACATGTTGGACGTTTCAGGAAAAGAAAAGTCAGTGGAAGGTAGACAGACAGAAGAGCTGAAGGTGATTCGTTCAAGTACCTGCGATCAGAGGGTCACTCCAGGTTGGAGACCTGAGGAAAGCCGGATCTAGAAATGCGCCACAAAAACGAACATTTTACTTTGGTGAAAACTTTAACTCAGGATAACGACTAATGGAGCCCTGAGCTTGTTTCTCTGCAACCAGACGGTCCATCTGGGAGAGACGAGAGACGATGAGACCGGAAGTGTTGCTGATGCTCAGGGTTCTTGGTCTCTAGTGGAGAAGCAGCTTGAAGCTTCATTGCCTCATTAACATCCGGTCACCATATCATGCAGAGCTTGGACTGTGGGAATCACCTGCCGGGATAAATCCATCCTCCTGTCTCTTCTCTGGGCCTTTTCCCTTCGCAAAGAAACTTTCCAAACAATCTGATCCGTTTCTGACTCATTTTGCTGCTTGTGGCTCCATGTTGGCGGCAAGACGGAACCGAGAGAATCCGGTTAAAGGATTTTCAACATAAAAGATCCTCCACACTCAAATAATACATAAAACGGAAATATTTAATTATTTCTTGCGCTACCCAGTACCAATTGGTCCACGGACCGGAGGTTGAGGACCACTGTGCTATAGTTTTCAAGGAAAATTTATTTCTGCATTAAATTTGCCAATATTAGTCACAGATGAATACTTTTTGTGTCAAATCATACGTTATTGGGCTCATAGAAGTTACATTTACTGATAATTGTTTAGAAAATTCAAGATGGCGGTCATGGAAAATTTCCTTTAGCACTAAAATTGCCAACTACCGTATTTTCCGCACTATGAGGCGCACCTTCAATGAGTGGCCTATTTTAAAACTTTTTTCATATATAAGGCGCATACAATAGCCGCTACAGTAGAGGCTGGGGTTACGTTATGCATCCACTAGATGGAGCTGCGCTAAAGGGAATGTCAACAAAACAGTCAGATAGGTCAGTCAAACTTTATTAATAGATTACAAACCAGCGTTCTGAAAACTCCCTTCATTCCCAAAATGAATAAACAGCTGTTTGATTATTTTCCCCGAGGTAAAGTCAGTGACGTGGTATTTTCATGACACAGTTTATCTTTTAACAACAGCAAGGTATAACATATAGTGGAGGGGAACTTTTCCTCGATTCAATAAACACGTAAAAAACAGTCTGATGCTGTTACGGTAAATCAAACGTTAGTGCAATCACAATATATATCCACTTCCGCTATAACCATTGATTGTTCATGTTAAATTCTCTGGCTGCTGCTCTGTTCCCATGTTCTACCGTGTGACTGATCGCCTTGAGCTTAAACTGCGTCGTCAGCGTGTCTCTTAATAGGAGCCATTTTGGGGTCTTTACACAAAACCCAGCCTGCACCGCGCGCTTCTTCTTCTACGGGGGAAAATGAAGTCGGCGGCTGCTTACCGTAGTTGCGAGACCTGTTGCGGCTCAATATTGGTCCATATATAAGGCGCACCGGATTATAAGGCGCACTGTCGGCTTTGGAGAAAATTGAAGGTTTTTAGGTGCAACTTATAGTGCAGAAAATACGGTATATGAATGAGTTGCTGTCAGTCATAGCCTACAGAATTTGAACCATATATATATATATATATATATATATATATATATATATATGTATATATATATCTACATGTATATACAGTATATATAGACTGATTTCATCTTTGGTTCCAAGAAGAGCAGAGTCAGAGTTTATCGCCATGGTAACAGACTCCTCTATTGATGATGTGTCAGTGTGTTGCCAGGTCAACTAACTCAGGGTCGGATGAACCTGACATCGGCTGGTGAACAGTGATGCTGCGGGCCGCCATGTTTCACTGCATCATGTTAAAGACTCCAGTTATTCCAGAGCTTCAGACTGACCAGCAGGGGGAGCTGGTTCCCGTTAGCTAACCTCTCTCTGTGTGTGTGTGTTTTTCAGGCTCAGCTGCTGGAGCTGCGGACTCAGAACTACCAGCTGTCTGATGACCTCAGGAAGAACTCTGCAGGTTAAACACCAAGGCTGCCCCTCCAGCCCACAGGATCACTCCTCCTCCACCATGCCAGTACCGGTACAAATTAACTTCTGCTTCTGTTTCAGAGCTGAACGCCGTCCGCCTGAAGCTCGGCGTTCTGGAGAGAGACCTAGTCAAAGCTCAGAAGGTGATTGGCTGGTTTCTGGCTGGTTGCCAGTTGGTTGCTTGGTGGTTGCTGGCTGGTTACCGGTTGGTTCCTGGCTGGTTGCTTGGTGGTTGCCGGTTGGTTCCCGGCTGGTTGCCGGTTGGTTGCTTGGTGGTTTCTGGCTGGTTGCTTGGTGGTTGCCGGTTGGTTCCCGGCTGGTTGCCGGTTGGTTGCTTGGTGGTTTCTGGCTGGTTGCTTGGTGGTTGCCGGTTGGTTCCCAGCTGGTTGGTATCCTTCGGCCTCTACTGATTTCTGTCTCTTTTTTTCTTCAGGCTTTAAACAAGAGTAAAAAGGCTCAGGTGAGTTCCCCTCTTGGTTGCTATGGTTACCAGGCGGCGTGACCCCGTCCTGACCTGGGGTGTGTCACTGCAGGAGGTGGAGGCTCTGCTGAGTGAGAACGAGATGCTGCAGGGGAAGCTGCACAGCCAGGAGGACGACTTCCGGCTGCAGAACAGTACGCTGATGGCCGAGCTGTCCAAGGTAGGGCGACCTCTGGGCGACCCGAGGTGACCTGAGGTCACCCCAGCCTGACCCGTGTCCCTCAGCTCTGCACGCAGATCGAGCAGCTGGAGACGGAGAACCGGCGCCTGCAGGAAGGGGGCGGAGCCTCTGGGCCCCCTGCTGACTCCACCCACGGCCCCGCGGATGGAGAGCTGCTGCGGCTGCAGGCCGAAAACGCCGCGCTGCACAAGAAGCTAAGGGGTGAGTCTGATGGGAAGGTTCTGGAGGTCCGGTCCGGTCCGGACCAGGCGGGTTCTTTTTGGTTCGGTCCGGTCCGTTTCTGACATATGCTTCAGTCGCTCCTCTTCTCCTACAGCTCTCCAAGAGCGTTTCGATGGGGAGCTGCAGAGGCCGCCTGTTGCCCACGGCGACCAGAGCGTTGCCACAGAGACAGATGGGCCAGCTGGCACCAACGGAGTCTCTGATGTGGCAGGGGGTGGGGCGGGGGCGGGGCCAGAGGGAACCAATCAGAGGGAGGAACAGGTGAGTACCTGCAGCAAAGCTGGGCTGGACCACAGAGTTCTGTTCAGTCCGACCCGGTTCTGACCCGGTTCTGTCCCTCAGACTGAGAGCGGCCTGCAGCAGTCAGAGCAGCAGCGTCACGGTGAGTCCCTCTGCGTTGCTACATGAGTTAATTTTTATTGACAGCTCATATCAATATTTAATAATATCTTATCAATATTCATATCTAATAGTAATTTGATAATCAATATTTCCTGTATGGTTTGTTGTTAAACTCCTCCGTCTCAATTTAAATATTTTCATTTATTTTTCCAGAACCGGGCTTAGTTCTGGTCCTGAACAAAGCCCGCTTCTGGTTGGTTGGTTCTGGCTGACCCAGAACCACGCTGAGCGGTTCTGGTTCCAACTCGCTGCTCATGATGCTGAGACCTCAGATGTTTCCATGGAAACAGATGATTCAATAAACAGAACCAGCTGATCCATTCATCGGTCAGGAACTGATGAATGGACTCCAGAACCGCTCCAGGTCCGGTCTGAGCAGCGAGTCGGGTCAGCAGAGTTTCCCCCAGTAAACCTGCTCAGTGCTTTTGGGTGAAAGATGTTAATTAGACAGGAAATGTCAAAATATTACTGGGTAATTAAATGTTACTGGAAAACATGGCCAGTGAAACTATTTAAACCCACAACCAGGCTGAAAAACAACAAATAAAAAATACGATTAAAATGAATATCAATTATTTTCACTTCTGTTTAAACCAAATGAAGTCAGAGGCTCCATCAGGGCTTCAGGGGCCATAAATGATCATATTTTAACACAGATGCATAAATGTAACATTTGTTTATTGAGATGATCGATGCTGCTAAATTTGATTTAATGGTTTCATCATAAATAAATTAAAAGATTTAAATTGTTTAACATTTAAATTTAGGATTTTAAGGAGCTGGCAAGTTTACTTTGTAAAAGTTCAAAGAACAATACTCATAGTTAGATTGTTTTGTTACCATAGCAACAATCTGATGCTGTGACTTTGAGCTGTTTGTTCACAAATACAAATTAGTAAACTGCAATTATAACTGATTGTTTTTATGTTGGCCAGTTAATCTACTCTCCCTCTCCCAGATTAAATCCAACACAGAAGCTGTTAGAGGTGCTGATGGTTTTAGCAGCAAGAGGGGCCCCTAGGTCAGATTCTGCCCCAGGCCTCATGCAGCCTTGGACCGGCCCTGCAGGATGAGTTCAATCTGCTGCACTGAGCAGAGATGAGCAACAAACTGAGATTTAATTCAATGCTGCTAATGTGGCTTTAGCAGCTCTAACATTTCTGTCTGTTGAGTTTTAATAAGAGCCACAGAAACTGTTTTGGTTGCTCAACTTTAAGGGATGAGATTTTCAGATCTCACATTAACTCTGACTAAGTGGACAAAGCATTTGATATGGTTTGTTGCATTATGTACCTGGAAAAATGAAACTAAAAATAATGATAAAATAATATAAAACCAGCATGAAGCGTGACTACGAGGCGAGCGTGAAGCTCCTCACCGACTGAACCTGCACGATGAGGTTAGCGCTGGTTCGTTAACCGCTAACGCTCCGACCAACCGGAACACAGACGGGAAATTTACTGGGAAGACAGCGCCACACGCTGGGCAGCACGTTGAGATGTGAAGGTCGTACACAAAGATAAATCATTCTCACTGCTCCTCAACGCACCTCTGACAACGACTACAAGTTATTCCTACGTTCACATAGAGCTGTGCAACCAGAGCTAACACGGTGTGTTTAAACTCCTACCTTGATGTAAAGTTCTCCAAAGAAACATGATTCCTCACAGGAAGTTGATGTAAATATCCATACAGGTCAGCCTGCGTCCAGTTTGAGAGAAAGGAGGAGCGCGATCCCTGCTGAGGTAACTTAAGAGATCAAGCAGTGGCCGTGCGCTGAGGCGCCAGCTGAGTGATTGGGCTGCTCTCCCTGCTTTGAATGCATCAACTATAAACTTATCTTTTAGGAATAAATCTGCCCAGCCAGGGAAACGCTCAGAGCAACGCTTGCAATCCGGATTTTAAAAAACCCCCCAAAAAGTGATTTTTTATTATTATTATTTAATTAATTTAAAAAACTAGCAGCGTTTGGCCTGGCGGGGGGGCTAGTAAAGCATGGTGGACCGCCAGGCTTATAATACAACGGCGACCTCTCCTGGTAGGTTCTAACTCTCTGTTTGTTCCAGAGCTGCAGATGGAGATGGAGCTGAACACACAGACAGAGGAGAAGAGGCTGCTGAGGGAGCAGCTGCTGGCCCTGGAGGTACACACACTGAGAGACACACACTGAGAGACACACACTGAGAGACACACTGAGAGACACACACTGAGAGACACACTGAGAGACACACACTGAGAGACACACAGAGAGCTGCAGCAGAGTAACCCCCCCCCCTTCCTCCTGCCTCCCCCCCCCCTTCCTCCTGCCCCCCCCCCCCCCCCCCCCCCCCCGCCTTCCTCCTGCCTCCCCCCAAGGCGTCCCGGTTGGCCGACGTCTCCAGGCTGCAGGATGACATCATCAAGGTGAGTCCTGGCTACAGCGAGTCACCTGGAGGTCAGGAGGTCACGATAAGTAATGGCTGCTGTTTCTGTTTCAGCTGACGGACAAGATCAAGAAGAAGCAGGAGAGGTAAGGAGCCAGGGGGGCAAAGAGGGCGATGAGGGGCCCAGGTTAGCTTCACATTGTGGGAACAAATCTGTTGATCACCTTTAGCATCCAGTTATAATCAATAATTACTCCAGCTGATCTGCTGTTCAGTTTATTAGAAACATTGAAACGTTTTAATCTGCAGAAAGTCAAAATAGATCAGCTCCAGTTCAGAAACACTAAAGCTTCTAGTCCATCAGGGTCAGAGGTCATGACGATGGAGAGTCTGAGGAGAGCGTCATCATCACCACCGTGTGTCAGAGCAGAAATGCTTCAAGGCTTTTTTTCTCCAGCAGGGGGCAGCCAAGCTCCAGAAGCCCGGAAATAAACTGAACTGAGCTTCTCTTCCTGAAGTTGCTCTGTGATTGCTGAAGTTGCTGTAACTGTTGCGTTGCCTTGCAGCTTCCAGCGCCTGCAGACGGAGAAGGAGGGTCTGTACAACGACAGCAGGTCAGAACCGGAGCGGTGCCTGATGGGAGAATAATCTCTGGATCGGTGACATCACTTCCTGTTTACTTTCTCTGATGATATCATGAATTATTGTGAAAGCTGAGAGTTAGATCTGCATATTAATTAATTTGATCATATATTTAATATTAATGAGCATTTATTGTTTTTATATTCTCTGCTTTAGAAGGAAGCGTCCAATCAGAACACAGTATTCTCTGAAAACGGGTTGCAGAACCGGGACCAGTCCGACCCGGATAAACAGAATAAACAGAACCGGTCTGACCCTCTGTGTCTGTGTTCAGGACGAAGATCGACGAGATCAACCAGAGGAGAGAAGAAGAAGTGAAGGCGGCCAACCTGCGGCTGCAGAAGCTGCAGTCAGACCTGACAGCAGCCAATCAGGTGGGAGCTCAGACTGTGACATCATCAGCGACTTTATCAACCCATCCGTTAGCAACAAGCAGTTAGCAACAAGCGGTTAGCAACAGGCGGTTAGCAACAAACAGCCTCCATCTTTGTTCAGGTGGCAGTGGAGCTGAAGGAGCAGCTGGAGAGCAAAGAGACGCAGCACCAGGCGGCTCTGCAGGCCTTGAAGGACCAGGTAACTACTGTCCCCCAGAGTCCAGGGAACTGCCTCGCTGTCTGCCTTTCTGCTTTTTGCCTCTAGTGAATAATATCTCTCCACTTTTGAGGAGGAACTGAACCAGGTTCTGGTTCTGCTGCAGTTCTGCTTTCTGACCCGCTCTGCTCCTTGTTCTGGCATGCTTCCTCTCTGCATTCACTCTTCTTCTCCTTTCCTTGGCTTCCCTCTCTCTGCCGCCCCCTTCCTGCGGTCCTGCAGGCGGCCAATCAGAGCGCGCTCAGTCAGGAGCAGGTGGACGGCGTCTTGCAGGAGAACGAAGCTCTGAGGACGAACCTGGCCGCTCTGGAACAGGTAACAGAGCGCCACCCGCAGGAAAGCTGCTGTCACTGCAGAACACCCAGAACCCTCCGTCCTCCATTCAGCGGCCCGGTCCCTGCAGAACCTTCAGGGTACTGACCGCCGCTGACCTGTGTCCAGATCCAGACTTCCAAGACGCAGGAGCTGAACCTGCTGAGGGAGCAGCAGGAGGCGCTGGCGGTGGAGCTGCAGCAGAGGAGGGCGGAGCAGGAGGGCCTGCTGGCCCAGAGGGACGACCTCAGCTCCCAGCTGCAGGTAGCGCCAGGCAGGTTCTGACCCGCCGCCGCCGCTAACCGGCTCCTCGTGGCTGACCCGACCCGCCTCTGTTCCCCCGCAGGAGTCCAGCTTCGCCAACAGGAAGCTGCTGGAGCAGCTGACGGAGGAGACGCAGGAGAAGGAGCAGCTGCTGGCGGAGCTGGAGGAGGCCAGGAAGGTAGGAAAGACACACACCTCACACACACTATACACACACCTCACAGACTGTCCGCAACACACACCTTTCCCCCCTGCCCCCCAGACGGCGGAGAAGCGGAAGGCCATGTTGGACGATGTGGCGTCTCAGCTGAACCAGGTGAAGTCTGACCACAAGGAGGCGCTGTCTGACCTCAGGCTGCTACATGAGAAGGAGGTGAGAGCAGAGCTGCAGGTTTCTGGCCTCTAAGGACCGGTGAGGTCCAAACATTACTTTGACTGGGCCGCCTGAAGCTGATTGGTGCGTCTCGCCCCTCAGGTCCTCGGCGTGAGAGCTCGCTATGAGAAGGAACTGCGGGTTCTCCACGAGGAGAAGAACCGCTCCGAGGAGGAGATCCGGCAACAGCTCAAGGAGGAGAAGGTTCTGGTTCTGGTTCTGGTTCTGGAGCAGCGGACCCGTCCGGGCCGGAAGTCTGACGTCCGGTTTGTGTTTCAGGGCCGGACCAGAGAGCTGCAGGGCCTGCAGCAGCAGCTGGAGGACCTGCAGCAGCAGCTCCAGGCCATGGAGGGAACCAGGGGCTGGTTCGAGAGGCGGCTGAAGGAGGCCGAGGTGGGTCCGGCGCCGGCCCAGAACCGGTACCGGCGGGCTCGGCTAGCAGAACCGCGGCCTGATTGCTATCTCTGTGTGAGCAGGAGAACCTGGAGACGAATGGCGAGCAGCACCGGCAGGAAGTCCAGACGCTGCAGGAGGAACACGGCCAGCAGCTGCAGGTAGCCGGGGTCAGGGGTCAGGGGTCAGGGGTCGGTTCTGTCTGGGATAACAGGGAGCATCACTGGTGGAGGAAAGGTCAGGGGTTAACAGTAACTAACAGAAGAACGTCAGAGGTCGGTGACTGATCTTATTTGAATAAATCAGAGCGCTGTTGTCGACCAGCGGGGGGCGCATCAGCGCTCCCACCCTGATGGTGGTCCTTGACTAGACCTTTTTTGAGCCGATCCCAGATCAGCGGAACATGAATAACTCTTCGTAGGCGTGCTGATTGGACACGCTTCTAGTTAGAGTTGCTGTCTCCATGGCAACAGAGAGGTAAAACCGTTCCAACAGCCAATCAGAGCAGGAGCTTCCCTAAATCTGTCAGATCCTGCTGCTGTGGCGGCCAGCAGGGGGCGATGCTGGCGGGAAACCAGCCGGGACACAGAGAGACACTTCCTGACACCTGATGAGTCTGACCGGGCCACGGGGAGGATGGTGTTAGCAGGTCCGTGTTGCTCCCAGAACCATCATAGAGGTTCTGGATGGTCTAACAGTACATGGACTGAGTTCAGCTGGATGTCTTATTTTCACACCTGGACATAGATGGTGGTTCTGGATGGATGCTCTGTGGGTTCTGGGTGAGTTCTGGATGGTTTTGGATGGGTTCTGAATAGTTCTGGGTGAGTTCTGGATGGGTTCTGGGTGGTTTTGGATGGGTTCTGGGTGGTCCTGGATGGGTTTTGGATGGGTTCTGGGTAGGTTCTGGATGGATCTGGGTGGATATGGGTGGGTTCCCGATGGGTTCTGGGTGGGTTTTGGATGGGTTTTTGGGTGGTTTTGGGTGGGTTCTTGGTGGGTTCTGGATGGTTATGGGTGGTTTTGGATGGGTTCTGGATGGTTATGGGTGGTTTCTGGGTGGTTTTGGATGGGTTCGGAATAGCTCTGGGTGGGTTTTGGGTGGTTTTGGATGATTCTGGATTTTTCTGGGTGGTTCTCGGTGGGTTTTGGGTGGGTTCTGGATGGTTGTGGGTAGGTTCTGGGTGGTTTTGGATGGTTTCTGAATATTTCTGGGTGGGTTCTGGATGGTTTTGGAAAGGTTCTGGATGGTACTGGGTGGGTTCCCTAATAGTCCTGGGTGGTTTTGGATAATTTTGGACTTTTCTGGATGGTTCTCAATGGGTTCTGGATGGTTTTGGATGGGTCCTGGATGGTTCTCGATGGGTTCTGGGTGGTTTTGGATGGGTCCTGGATGGTTCTCGATGGGTTCTGGGTGGTTTTGGATGGGTTCTGAATAGTTCTGGGTGGTTTTGGATGATTCTGGATTTTTCTGGATGGTTCTTGGTGGGTTTTGGGTGGGTTCTGGATGGTTGTGGGTAGGTTCTGGGTGGTTTTGGATGGGTTCTGAATATTTCTGGGTGGGTTCTGGATGGTTTTGGATGGGTTCTGGATGGTACTGGGTGGGTTCCCTAATAGTTCTGGGTGGTTTTGGATAATTCTGGACTTTTCTGGATGGTTCTCAATGGGTTCTGGATGGTTCTGGGTGCGTTCTTTATGGTTTTGGATGGGTTCTGGATGGTTTTGGATGGGTTCTTTATGGTTCTGGGTGGGTTTTGGATGTTCTCGATGGATTCTGGATCGTTCTGGATGGTTCTGGGTAGGTTCTGGGTGGTTTTGGATGGATTCTGGATAGTTCTGGGTGGGTTCTGGATGGTTCTTGTTGGGTTCTGGATGGTTTTGGATGGGTTCTGGACGGTGCTGGGTGGTTCTGGGTGGGTTCTGAATAGTTCTGTGTGGTTTCTGGATGATTCTGGGTGGTTTTGGATGATTCTGAATTTTTCTTAATGGTTCTGGATAGTTCTGTTCGATCCTCTCTGTTCTGCGGTTTTTCTTTAATCGATTTAATTAGAGGGAATGAAATCCTGGCGGTTTATTTATGTCAGGTGTTTGTTTCCTGCAGGAGAAACGAGCTGAGATGGAGGGATGGAAGCAGCGGCTGGTGGAGGTGGAGAAAGAGAGAGATGAAGACAGAGAGACGATCAGGAAGCTCAGACAGGTGAGATCATCAGGTTCTCACTGACAGCCACTAGCTTCAGCATGATGCCGAAGCTGCCTGCAGCGCCGCACTACCACCGTCGCTGACACACATTTCCACACTATTCCACTAGGAGGGGCAGTTGAGGCGCTTTTCCACTCCCAGTGCCCACCAACCGGTTAATGTGCGGTTCGGTTCTGCCCGGGTAGTGAGCTTTTCCACCACGCGCTCTGTTCCTCGCTGTTGGGAGGAACGCAGCGGCTGCTGTGGTCAACTCTCTGCTGCCGCGACACTCTGTATTGGAGAACATCCAGGTTCTGGTTCCGATGGACCCAAATAAGCCCAGATATTTAATAGTCTTATAGAAATTCATTTCTGGCCCAAACATAATGATGAAGACTCAGATCAGCTGATTATTTCACTGTGCATGTAAATATAATTACAACCTTTTGGATTTAGGCGATACAGTCAAAAGATGAGAGAAAGATGCGTTTCTCTCTTTAATCTGTATTTCAGAGCAGCTAGCGGCTAGCAGCTAGCGGCTAATTCACCGTCATTCTGCTGATAAACAGATCAAAGTCCTCCATGCTGAGCAGCTCTGATAGCAGGAAAACTTAACGCTCAATGCGGTCAGCAGCCAATCAGATGGTTTTGGTGCCGTTCCTCCATCTGTCCTGCTAGTTCTACCACTGAAGTACTGAAATCTGAGCCGGGCCGAGCCGGATCTGCTCTGGTCGAGGAGAACCGGACAGAACTGGTCTTTGGTGAAACTTCCAAATTACCTTCAGTCTTAAAAGTTTGGTGCAGACCGGGTTCTGGTCCATTCAGTGGGTAATCTTGGTCCTGCTCCAGGAGCTGAAGGACACGGTGGACGGCCAGCGGATCCTGGAGAAGAAGGGCAGCTCTGCGGTGAGTACCAGCCGGCCCGCAGCAGGTGAGAGTCGTGCGGCGCAGACTAACGCTAGGCGTCTCTGCAGCTGAAGGACCTGAAGCGGCAGCTGCAGCTGGAGAGGAGGCGGGCCGACAAGCTGCAGGAGCGGCTGCAGGACATCCTGACCAACAGCAGGACCAGGACAGGTAAACGCACCTAAGGCAGTGATGTCATCACCTGCTGGGCTCACCGGCCTCCAGAACCAGAACCTGGTGCAGTTCTGCCCAGCTCTGTTGGTTCTGTCCAACTGTTTGTCCTTCAGGTCTGGAGGAGCTGGTCCTGTCTGAGATCAGCAGTCCCAGCCGGACTCAGCAGACCGGCGACTCGTCCTCCGTGTCCTCGTTCTCCTACAGAGACGTGATGAAGGAGGCGCAGCCGGCCAACCAGAACAGGGTGGGTCAACTTCAGCTGCTGCTTCTTTTACCAAAACTTTCTGAGCTGCAGAGAGAATCCATGTTGAAACTCGTATCATCTGAGCTTCTTAAGAGACGTCTTGTCCGAACTGATGGGCTCCTGTAGCAGTCAGTACTACAGCGGCTCTCAGAAAGCCTCTGACTGCAGGTCCAGAGTAGCATGCTGCCTGCTCCTGTGATTGGCTCCCTATCTGGTGTCTCCATCAGGAGTTGGTGTAGAGCAGGTGAGTGTTGGTAGGTGTAGGTGACCTCTGACCCCAGCGTGTCTCCTTCCAGTCCGGCGCCGGCAGCCCGCAGTCGCAGCGACCCGCCGAGCTTTCTGATGACGAGGTCGGGGAACTGTTCCAGCGGCTGGCCGAGGTCCAACAGGAGAAATGGATGCTGGAGGAGAAGGTGAGCTGTTGCCGTGGTTACCGTGGTAACCTGATCCAATGAGCCGTTGCCATGATAATCACGTTCCCCGGTATCGACGCTGCTCTACCTGGTGCAGGTGAAGCACCTGGAGGTGAGCTGCTCGTCGATGGCCGAGGACATCTGCAGGAAGAGCGCAATCATCGAGACCTATGTGATGGACAGCCGCAGAGGTGAGAACGCCAGAACCAGAACCGGGCCGGGTCTGCTTCCCAGTTACAGCCTCCCTCACTGTTACTATTCAGAATCTTCCGGTCTCATCCTGACCTCTGACCTCTCCTCAGACGTGTCGGGCGGCACATTGGCAGCTCACGGAGGCTCCCAGGGAGACAGAGGAGGTTTGGGCTCAGTGCTCAGAGATCTGGTGAAACCCGGAGACGAGAACCTGAGGGAGATGAACAAGAAGCTGCAGAACATGCTGGAGGAGCAGCTGACCAAGAATATGCACTTGCAGAAGGTAGCTACGCTAAGCATGCTAAACAGCTGAGCATGCTAAACCGGCTATGCACGCTGAACAAGCTTAGCACGCTAACAATGCTAAACAAGTTTATGAAGCTAAACACGCTAAGCATGCTAAACAAGCTTAGCATGCTAAACACGCTGTGGATGCTAAGCAAACTTAGCATGATAAACATGCTAAACTCGCCAAGCATGTTAAACACGCTATGAACGCTAAACCTGCTATGCACACTAAACAAGCTTAGCATGCTAAACACGCTGTGGATGCTAAGCAAACTTAGCATGATAAACATGCTAAACTTGCCAAGCATGCTAAATATGCTAAACTCGTTAAGCATGCTAAACATGCCCAGCATGCTAAACACGTTATGCACGCTAAACAAGCTTAGCCTGCTAAACACACTATGGATGCTAAACAAACATAGCATGCTAAACAAGCTTAGCATGTTAAACCCGCTGTGGACACTAAACAAACTTAGCATGCTAAACACAACATACAGTTTTCCAGTTACATAGTTCCGTTTGTTGTTATAATCAGCATCTGTTACCCGTTATCTGTTGCTATGAGATCTTATCTATATCAAATATTTATTTGACTTCCTGAAATTGGGTCTCTGAAGCTCCGCCTCCAGGAAGTTGTTCCAACATGGCTCCTCTATTAAACTTTTAACATTTTTACCAGCGCTGCTATGAGCAGCAGCTCCTATAATGACCTCAACTGTTTGCTAATTTCTACTAGCTAGTCTGAAGGAGCTGGGTGGGGGAGGAGCTGCGCCTCTAAGGCGGGGCTAGGTCCACCCAGGCGTTTTAGCATATATTAGCATCGTGTGCGTATCGCTGTTCAAACATGCATGAAAAAAATCTAAGCAACACTCCAGGTTGTTGCTGAGCGAAAAACATTACTTGAACATCAAAAAGTTGATACCGCTTCTTGAAAATATAGTTTTTCTGATTTTTAAAAATTGGTTTATTTGTTTATTTGCATCAGATGCAAATAAACATTTGTTTATGCAAATGTTTATTTGCTTTCTGCAGAAAAATCTGCAGAAAGTGTTGTGGAGTGGAGTGACCTGAAGGTTCTGACCCAAACCTCCGTGTCTCCCTGCAGGACCTGGAACTACTGTCCCAGGAATTAGTCCGGCTTAGTAAAGAGGGCGGTCCGGGTGTTAGCGGTACCGCCGGTTCTGGATGAGACTATAATGTGGATCCATCCTGCTTGCTTCCTTCCTCCTCGCTCGCTGCATTCACAACCTGCTGGGGTCTGTCTACTTTCTGGAGCCGGTGTGGGCTCTGGTCTGGTTCGTGTCCATCTGGACCAGAAGGTCTCGGGGACGGAGGACGAGGAGCTCTGAAGACACTTGGTCTCATTTCATTTGTTGAATGTACTGTAATTAGACTGCACTGCTCACCTCTCTGGGCCCTGGCTATGACCTGGAGAACTCTGTGTTTATCTTACAGCATGCTGACCCCTGACCTCATCAGTTCTTGTCTGGAACCTGACTAAGACCTGGACTCTGTCTGAAACAGTCACCATGACAACTGAGCACAGACTGACAGCCAATCAGTGAGCTCGCTTTCCGGTTGCCATGGTTACCGTTTTGGTTTCACTCACCTGGAAACACGACACTGAACTTTACTACAAAATGTTCTGAAGACGGAACCAAAGATTCTATCAGATCCGCCCGTCACTACAGACGAACTGGGCCGCTTTCTGCCACCAGGTGGCACCAGAACCTTCAGGCAGCAGCTCGCGTTGACCTATAGCAGGAGGTCCGACTGGGTCTGGTTCTGAAAGGCTTGTCTGCTACAATAAACAGAACCATACAGTCCGGATGTTCCTGACCGGGTCACAAAGTATTTGAGTTAAGGCCGGTTCTGGACGTGTTCTAGAATGAGACCAGATTCTGCAGAAGGAAAACAGAAACATCCAACTGGTTCTGACCCAAACCAGTTGACTGTGAACCTATTCTGGTCCAGGCATGTTTTGGGTTCTGTTAAACTGGAACCGGTTCTGTCCTGAATAGATCGATTCCTATGTTATACCTTCAGAACCGGCCTGATGAGCCTGTTGGTGGAAAACAAAAGGTTCTGTTGACTTTCACACAGAACCAGCTGATGTTCTGGCCCAGAGTAGAACGGACCAGCAGGTTGGGGTTCTGCTGTCTGCTAAGTTCTGTAGTGCCTCTGATCCAGAACCGGACCCGCAGGCAATTAATGACTAACACTCCAAGGGTTAGACTACTTCCTGGATTCCCTCCAGGACAGAACCAAAGTTCTGCAGCCAGTTCTGGTTTTGGCTCTCTTCTGGGCTGTGTCTACTTCCTGGATTACCTAGAAACATTTTCTCTGCTGTTCTACATGCGGGGTCCAGATCAGTCTACTTCCTGCAGAATTCACGTTTCCATTACGAGTTTGAACTTATGACTTACTGACCATTGGGCTCTGACTACATGCTGACGTCTCGGCCCGTTTTGGGTGGAACCGGCTCCGTTTTCTGTGCAGCTTCAGGAAGTTTGAGTTTTATCATCTGAAACATCTAATCTGAACAGGTTTTGTGTGCCGTTTGGATCAGAACCGTGTTTGTACCGTCTGGTTCTGTAAATAATCGCTGTGATTTAAAGAATAAACTATTTATGTCTGATCATCATGACGCTAATTACTGTATCCATGAAGAGAAATAAAGTCCTGTCTGGACCAGCGCCGCTTTCAGGAGTCATTTCTTGACCAGACGTCGCCTTAATGGAATATTTTCCATATTTGACTGTTTCTTTTTTCTGTTCTGTTTTGTTTTTTTTAAACGACGGGAAAATTTAAAGCCCGTCGGTCATTTGACAGGTTGTAGACTTTACCTAAAGAGTTCAGGGAACTAAAATCAATCTATAAAATGATCATTTCTGAATATCGGCTCATGGACTAAATGCGTCTTTCTGACCGGGAGCTGGCAGCGTGTTGAAGAGTTATCCCTAGTGAAAAAAAAACTTTCGTATATTTCAAATATACTTACATTTGTGTAAGTACATTTTAAGTATACTAAGTATTAAGTGTACTACCTATAAATATATACAAAGGATACTAAAAGCATGCTTGTACCAATTTTGACATTATAACTTGAAACATACTTAAATATAATTGTACCAAAATACACTTTTAAGAAATATAGTAAATAAAAAATATACTTTGAACAAAATATGTATTTGCTCAAGTGTGTAGTTAAAAGATATTTAAAATATCTTTAAAATATATGTTCTAAAGATATTTAAAAGATATCTTTGAGCATATATGTTAAAATATATGCTCAAAATAGAATGTGTAAAAATTCACTTAAAATGTACTTAACGCTTATTTAAATGATTAATTTCAGTATGTTTTAAATTACATCTCACTGTAATTTAAAGGCATTCTAATAAAGTATGCCTTTTAGGTGCCTTAATAATCACTATTTTTGTTAAAATGGCAAAGAATAAAAAATAACAGTCCTTATAGTTGAACTTGATGTAATGTTGTTTAATAAAGTAAATAAAGTCTTTATGCCTGAAAATATCCAACATTGACAGTTTAGTGACAAAACTTGTCCTGAACACTAAATGTAGCAGGAATCTTCAGGTCCACATTTCTCCAAATATGATCTGTTCTCAGTTTTTTAACTAAAACACGGAAGCTGTCTTTTTTTATTTTTAATCAACTTTATTAAGTCAGACTAATAAGGAGTAAAAGTGGGACATTTTGGAACAACTCATTTTGTGTTTAGTGTATTTTAATAGTATTTAAATTGTATTATAGCAAAATTTAAAGTCTACTTCAACGTACTTATTTTAGGACAACTTAAAAATTGTCGGTGATTTCAACATTCATGCTGACAACCCCCAAGACAGAGGGGCAAAAAAGCTCTAATATTTTAGAGACTTTTGGTTTAACACAACATGTCAAACAAGCAACACACACTCAAGGACACACACTGGACCTGGTTATCAGTAAGGGTGTGAATATTTCCAATGTCTCTGTAACTGATGTCGCCTGTCGCATCACTTCCTGTTATCTTTGAAAGTTCTTTATCTTTTAACCCACCTGGACAAACAGCAACCATCACAAAACGTTCTCTCACTGAAAACACAGCAGAAACTTTTAATCAAATCTACTCTTCTTCCTCACCCTTAAGCTGTAATGATGTAGATAAGTTGGTAAATGATTTTCAGTCTAAAGTCTCAGATATTATTGATTCCATTACAATGAAGGTTGTGTCTGGTAAAAAGAAATCTCCATGGAGAAATACACAAACAGTTAGATCTGCAAGACAACTCTGCCGTAGGGCAGAACGAAAATGGCGTAAAACTCAACTCCACGTTCATTGTGACATCTATAAAGAAAGACTACGTAACTATCATTTAACACTAAAACATGCAAGAGAGGCTTTCTTTGCAGATGTCATAAACAAAAACATTGACAATGCTCCAGCTTTATTTGCAACAGTTGACAGAATCACAAACCCTCCTGTGACGTTACGCCTGAATTCCAATGTATTGCCGCCTGCAACCAGTTTTCCAGCTTCTTTTCAGAGAAAATTCAAAAAATCAGAGGATTAATCTGAACATCCACTATAAAGTCAGTACCAATGCTGAGCCCAAACAAAACAAATACAGGAAACATGACCCAATTTCATCTACTTAATTATAAAACCCTACAGGAAATTATAAGTCAACTAAGCTCCAGTTCCTGCTGTCTGGATGTCCTAGATCTATAACTCTAGAACATTTCTTTAAGAAAGTCCTGCCTGTTATTGCTGCTGATCTGATCCAAATAGTAACTCATGGCTCTCATCAGGCGTTTTCCCCCAGGCTCTGAAAACAGCAGTAATCAAACCACTTATAAAAAAGAACAATCTGGACAAATCACTACTGCAGAATTACAGGCCGACCTCTGACCTCTGACCTCCCATTCATCAGCAAAGTTATTGAAAAAGCTGTGTAAACAATTAACTAGCTTCCTAACGATAACCAACCGCTTTGACTCCTTCCAGTCTGGTTTCCTATGGTTACCACAGCACAGAGACTGGCCTAGTCAAAGTGTTCAATGACATCCATATAAATACGGGCTGTGGCAGAACCACAGTGCTGGTTCTGTTGGACCTCAGTGCAGCTTTTGACACTGTTGACCATGACATATTACTGAATCGACTGGAGAGTTGGGTCGGACTCTCCGGTCCAGTGCTTAACTGGTTTGAATCCTACATAAAGAACAGGGATTTCTTTGTTTTAGTTGAAAACTTTTCGTCAAAGAGGTCAAAGGTCACATGTGGGGTACCCCAAGGTTCCATCCTAGGACCCTTTTATTCAATATTTATATGCTCCCACTAGCTCAGGTTATAACAGGAAATAATATTAGCTACCATAACTATGCAGATGACACACAGCTCTACATTACGATGTCACCAGGTGACCTTTGACCCCATCCAATCACTGAACAGAAGCTTAGAACAGATAAATGTGTGGATGTGCCAAAACTTTCTCCAGCTGAACAGAAACAAAACTGAAGTTATTATTTTTGGACCTAAAGAGGAACGATCTAGAGTTATAGATCTAGAGTTATAGATCTAGAGTTATAGATCTAGAGTTATAGATCTAGAGTCAATGCACAGCTTCACTTATTACAACTGAAAACCAGCGATCAGCCCGAAACCTGGGAGTAGTGATGGACTCTGACCTGAACCTCCAGAGCCACATAAAGACAGTCACAAAGTCGGCCTTCTATCACCTGAAGAACATTTCCAGGATTAAAGGACTAATGTCTCAGCCAGATCTAGAGAAACTCATCCATGCGTTCATCTTCAGACGTATTGATTATTGCAACAGCGTCTTCACAGGTCTGTCCAACAAATCAATCAAACAGCTGCAGCTGATCCAGAATGCTGCTGCTGGCGTTCTGACTAAAACCAGGAAGATAGAGCACATAACACCAGTTTTAAAGTCCCTCCACTGGCTCCCTGTAGCTCAAAGAATAGACTTTAAAATACTGTTGTTAGTTTATAAATCACTGAACGGCTTAGCACCACAATACATTAAAGATCTGCTGTTGTTGTATCAACCTTCCAGACCTCTCAGGTTCTGGTTCTGGTTCTGCTCTGCATCCCCAGAACCAGAACCAAACGAGGAGAAGCAGCTTTCAGCATCTATGCACCACAAATCTGGAACAAACTTCCAGAAAACTGTAAAACAGCTGAAACACTGACTTCTTTTAAATCTCAACTGAAAACCCACCTGTTTAGGATTGTATTTGAAACGTAATCAATTACAAATTTATTGATGGAACTTGACTTAATGTCATGTTTTGATTATTGATTCTATATTGCTTTGTGTTTCTGTGTTTGTAATGATGTAAAGCACTTTGAAATGCCTTGCTGCTGAAATGTGCTATACAAATAAAATTTGATTGATTGATTGATTGATTGATTGAATAAATATATTAAAAATATTGATCCTCTTTGTTCCTTTTGTCACATGGAACCAGAAACATTAATGACCTTTTTTTGAGGAATTTCAGCAAAACGTTTTGGTGAGACTTCAATATTTTCTTTAGTCAGAAATGTGATATATTTATTCCTTTGAATGTTAAACATGTTTTCTTTGGTATTTCCAATAACAGAATATATTATAAACTTTCTTATTCTGCTGGCTAAGTTCTACATACTTGCCTGTAAATGTGCTAGAAACCAACCAACCTGTTTTTAGAGTTTATGTAAGATGTTTTATGGACTCTTTAAAAATGTGCACCAACTCTAAAGCTATGAAACTTTTAACCTTAAGTGATGAATTTGATTTGTAAACTGTTATTTTTTCTTTTTTCTCATGGAATCCTGTGGATTTGTGACCTCAGCACTGTCTGCAATTGTATATTCTTTATTTATTAAAGTATGTTCAAATTTAACATTTAGTATATTAATCTTTCACCAGGGACGGACCGGACGTTGAAATGGAGACTTTAATCCAGACCAGAGAAAACTAAACAGATGCAACGTTGTGTTAATCCATTTCTAGTCTAAACTAGCAGAGGACAGCAGGGGGCGCTGCGATTCCTTTGCTCCAAGATAAACTTTACACCTTAAATGCTCAACAAAACCAGTTTAGACTTTGAGCAACTTGCTAAAACTGTATTGTGACATTAAAACATGCAGCTTATCGATGGCAGCTCTTCTTCTCTTCAGTGTCTGTTAGCTTCTCCTGCTAATGTAGCTTCTCCATCAGTTCAGCGTCACACCGGCTGATGATGCTGTGATTCACTTGTCTGGTGTCTGATTTTCAAATATTTGATGTTTTATTGAGGATTTTTGTGCATATGTTTGGCAGTGCTGTGATCATGTCAAAGCAGCAACTGATATTAAAAATGTTTTATTGTCCGTCTGGATGCTTCATGGAAGGACAACAGAATATCGCTCTGATGTCACTAAAATCACGACACCCTCAGAAAAATGAACCCATGTAAATAAAGAAATCCTCCATGTGTGATTTTATAGAGAACGTTCATTTTCTAGAGTTATTGGTGCTAAAAGTGATCCGGTATGAAACGGTACCACAGGACTTTTGAATTTAAATCATCAGAATACTTGAGCTAAAAGGTTTACGTATCGATGCTTTTCTCCATCGATACTCTTCCCGACCGCTCCGCACCGCAGGGGGTAAAGAAGAAAAAAAGACGACGCTCGCGCTGAGCAAAACTCTGAAACAGGAGAACCAGGATGCAGAACGGAGCAACGAACTGGATGAGAATCTGGATCAGAGAATCCTGAAGAGTGAAAAATCAATCTGAGGGGAAAATCAGTGAGACACGTGATGATGAGGCGGCGCAGCAGGTGGTGACATGATGAATGAAGATTACTGAATAAAAACAATAAAATAAAACTAACAGGAAAGAAACTAAAGAAGACATAACAATAAACCAAGAGAGGATAAAACTAATCACAGAAAACTAAATGGAAATGAATGAAGAACAAAATGTAAGAATAAACTAAGAAACTAAGTTAAATACAGAGGAATAAACTTGTATGGCAAGACCTTTCGAATAATAATTAACACAGATATGGCAAGAATAAACAGTCATTGTTTTCAGGTAAACAGTAAAATAATATTGTTAAAGTGCCATGAGTTTGTTGGGAGCACAGCTAACAATAAGAAGAAATATATTTTACAGATGATAACAGTAATAAGGAACTTATCACTTATTTATGTTTTTAATTAGATTTTATTTTCTATATTTATTTCATATTATTTTTCATGTCATGATGCTGTTCAGTGACTCCATGGCTCAGGATTTGACTAAGAACCAGTTTTGTTCTGTTTAATTTATGTCCAGTAAAACTATTAATCTATAAATCAATGTCTATTGATTTATAGATTACTAATCTATAAATCAATCGACAGTCTATATAAAGATATAATGTTTCTGTAGAATATTTCTATGGCATTAAAATTATCTGGAACTTTAGTTTTTCCACTGAAATCTCTGGTTTACACATTAATACCTTGTGGGTGAATTTTTATGGATGACACTCTGATGTCCCATTCTCCTGAAGGCAGCACAGAGCTGCAGCACCAGAACCAGAAACCCTGAAGAGAAGAAGAGTTATGATTGATATGGTTATATTTCTATCTATGTTTTAATGTTGCAGGTCTTTTTGCAAATAGTTCAAAGTTTAAACTTGTATTGTTGAACATCTTTTATCTGGTCATTTTGTTCAACATTTAACAACTAAAATGACTCAGAACAAGGAGATTTTTCCTCTGATTGGCTGCTGACTTTAACTTGAATGTTCATTCATTGTATTTTTCTTAGACGCCTGTAAAAATGATTTTTATTCACGTTGCTTTTTTGTTCTCTGGGAAATTATTTTTCATGGTAAATAGAGAAAGAACCATAAAAATCAAAACATCAACAATAGTGATAGTAATATTAATAATAAAATAATATTCAGTGCAAAGCAGCCTACAGATTCTTTGATGGGGCGGTGAGGGACCAGGATGACGGGTAGGGGGCGCTGTTCCAAAACAGGTTGAGAAACACTGAGCTAAACAGGAGCCTGGAGTTTATCTTGAGGAAATAAATAAATGACGGTGCAGAAGTTCATTAGACCGTAACATGCGCAGTGCGCTGCACAACCAATGTGAAGAATTAAACTGAACTCATTCAGCGGTTTTAACAAATGGAGCTGAAGACGTTTCCCTCCCAGATGTAACTTCTGTCCGTTTCGGGGAAGCGAAACCACGCAAAATAATTCTGGTAAAAGCGCGAACCGGACCGCACGGTCAAAAACTCACCGAGTTCAACTGATCGGTTTGATCAGCAGATCAACTGACTGATGAACCAGCGCAGATTTCTCTGCAGATGCGACCAGGAGGAATGTGAGAGGCTGAGGGTTCAGAGACAGGTGAAGTGCTGCTAATTTAAGTTGGATCGTTTAATTTCATTTATTCTGTTATTGGGGCCACAGTCAGTGGTTTTGTTACTATGGAGAAAAAGTTAGATGCATTTATCTGCTTTATGTGATGGATCTGGATTCATGGGTCAACTAGTGAATAAAAATGATAAATAGCCGATGTTAATATGATTAGAATTATTATTGTTATTATTAGGTTTATTTAAAAAGGACAGACAGACAGACTGAGCAGAACTACAGGCGTCATAGTGCAACAGCTAATTCGCAGCGCTTGTCCCTGGATGGAATTTTAAACACTAAAAACTAGTAAAAATTGAAGTAATAATCATTTAAAATCGCACAACATAATGTTGACGACATCTACAAACAAACAGCGAAACATAAAACAATAAAAATGGATACAGTTGTTTTTCTGATATAACCAGAGTTTTGTTTGTTTTTTAAACTGATATTAAATATTAAAACTGATTACAGATTTTCAACCAACAGGAAGTGACGTCAGGTCCCCAGACTGAGAACTGAACCACATTTAGTATCTGCTGTTGCCCTGTCCCAGAAGTATTTTATTTAAATTATTATTATTATTTTGATTTATGGCTAAAACACTCTTCATTTATCTAATATATTTTATTTGCCCACTTGTTGTTCAGAGCAGAATCGTTACAGAATCTGCTACGTCACGGATCAGCTGGGGAAGTTGGTCAGTTGGTCAGTTGTCAGTTGGTCAGTTGTCAGTTGGTCAGTTGTCAGGTTGTCAGTTGTCAGGTTGTCAGTTGGTCCGTTGTCAGGTGGTCAGTTGTCAGTTGGTCAGTTGTCAGGTTGTCAGTTGTCAGGTTGTCAGTTGGTCAGTTGTCAGTTGGTCAGTTGTCAGGTTGTCAGTTGGTCAGTTGTCAGGTGGTCAGTTGTCAGTTGGTCAGTTGTCAGGTTGTCAGTTGGTCAGTTGTCAGGTGGTCAGTTGTCAGTTGGTCAGTTGTCAGGTTGTCAGTTGGTCAGTTGTCAGGTGGTCAGTTGTCAGTTGGTCAGTTGTCAGGTTGTCAGTTGTCAGTTGTCAGGTGGTCAGTTGTCAGTTGGTCAGTTGTCAGGTTGTCAGTTGGTCAGTTGTCAGGTGGTCAGTTGTCAGTTGGTCAGTTGTCAGGTTGTCAGTTGGTCAGTTGTCAGGTGGTCAGTTGTCAGTTGGTCAGTTGTCAGGTTGTCAGTTGTCAGGTTGTCAGTTGGTCAGTTGTCAGGTGGTCAGTTGTCAGTTGGTCAGTTGTCAGGTTGTCAGTTGTCAGGTTGTCAGTTGGTCCGTTGTCAGGTGGTCAGTTGTCAGTTGGTCAGTTGTCAGGTTGTCAGTTGGTCAGTTGTCAGGTGGTCAGTTGTCAGTTGTCAGGTGGTCAGTTGTCAGTTGGTCAGTTGTCAGGTTGTCAGTTGTCAGGTTGTCAGTTGGTCCGTTGTCAGGTGGTCAGTTGTCAGTTGGTCAGTTGTCAGGTTGTCAGTTGGTCAGTTGTCAGGTGGTCAGTTGTCAGTTGTCAGGTGGTCAGTTGTCAGTTGGTCAGTTGTCAGGTTGTCAGTTGTCAGTTGTCAGGTGGTCAGTTGTCAGTTGGTCAGTTGTCAGGTTGTCAGTTGGTCAGTTGTCAGGTGGTCAGTTGTCAGTTGGTCAGTTGTCAGGTTGTCAGTTGGTCAGTTGTCAGGTGGTCAGTTGTCAGTTGGTCAGTTGTCAGGTTGTCAGTTGTCAGGTTGTCAGTTGGTCAGTTGTCAGGTGGTCAGTTGTCAGTTGGTCAGTTGTCAGGTTGTCAGTTGGTCAGTTGTCAGGTTGTCAGGTTGTCAGTTGTCAGGTTGTCAGTTGGTCAGTTGGTCAGTTGTCAGTTGTCAGGTTGTCAGTTGTCAGGTTGTCAGTTGTCAGATGGTCAGTTGTCAGGTGGTCAGTTGGTCAGTTGGTCAGTTGTCAGGTTGTCAGTTGTCAGGTTGTCAGTTGGTCAGTTGTCAGGTGGTCAGTTGTCAGTTGGTCAGTTGTCAGGTTGTCAGTTGTCAGGTTGTCAGTTGGTCAGTTGGTCAGTTGTCAGGTTGTCAGTTGTCAGGTTGTCAGTTGTCAGGTGGTCAGTTGGTCAGTTGTCAGTTGTCAGGTTGTCAGGTTGTCAGTTGTCAGGTGGTCAGTTGGTCAGTTGTCAGGTTGTCAGTTGGTCAGTTGTCAGTTGGTCAGTTGGTCAGTTGTCAGGTTGCCAGGTGGACAGTTGGTCAGTTGGTCAGTTGTCAGGTGGTCAGTTGGTCAGTTGTCAGGTTGCCAGGTGGTCAGTTGTCAGGTGGTCAGTTCGTCAGTTGTCAGGTTGCCAGTTGGTCAGTTGTCAGGTGGTCAGTTGGTCAGTTGTCAGGTTGTCAGTTGGTCAGTTGTCAGGTTGTCAGGTTGTCAGTTGTCAGTTGGTCAGTTGTCAGTTGGTCAGTTGTCAGGTTGCCAGGTGGTCAGTTGGTCAGTTGGTCAGTTGTCAGGTGGTCAGTTGGTCAGTTGTCAGGTTGTCAGTTGGTCAGTTGTCAGGTTGTCAGGTTGTCAGTTGTCAGTTGGTCAGTTGTCAGTTGGTCAGTTGTCAGGTTGCCAGGTGGTCAGTTGGTCAGTTGTCAGGTTGTCAGTTGGTCAGTTGTCAGGTGGTCAGTTGGTCAGTTGTCAGGTTGTCAGTTGGTCAGTTGTCAGGTTGTCAGGTTGTCAGTTGTCAGTTGGTCAGTTGTCAGTTGGTCAGTTGTCAGGTTGCCAGGTGGTCAGTTGGTCAGTTGGTCAGTTGTCAGGTGGTCAGTTGTCAGTTGGTCAGTTGTCAGGTTGTCAGTTGGTCAGTTGTCAGTTGGTCAGTTGGTCAGTTGTCAGGTTGTCAGTTGGTCAGTTGGTCAGTTGTCAGGTTGCCAGGTTGTCAGTTGTCAGGTGGTCAGTTGGTCAGTTGTCAGGTTGCCAGGTGGTCAGTTGTCAGGTTGTCAGTTGGTCAGTTGTCAGTTGTCAGTTGGTCAGTTGTCAGGTTGTCAGTTGGTCAGTTGTCAGTTTGTCAGTTGGTCAGTTGGTCAGTTGTCAGGTGGTCAGTTGGTCAGTTGGTCAGTTGTCAGTTGGTCAGTTGTCAGGTTGTCAGTTGGTCAGTTGTCAGTTGGTCAGTTGTCAGGTTGCCAGGTGGACAGTTGGTCAGTTGGTCAGTTGTCAGGTGGTCAGTTGGTCAGTTGTCAGGTTGCCAGGTTGCCAGGTGGACAGTTGGTCAGTTGGTCAGTTGTCAGGTGGTCAGTTGGTCAGTTGTCAGGTGGTCAGTTCGTCAGTTGTCAGGTTGCCAGGTGGTCAGTTGGTCAGTTGTCAGGTTGTCAGTTGGTCAGTTGTCAGGTGGTCAGTTGGTCAGTTGTCAGGTTGTCAGTTGTCAGTTGGTCAGTTGTCAGTTGGTCAGTTGTCAGGTTGCCAGGTGGTCAGTTGGTCAGTTGGTCAGTTGTCAGGTGGTCAGTTGTCAGTTGGTCAGTTGTCAGGTTGTCAGTTGGTCAGTTGTCAGTTGGTCAGTTGTCAGGTTGTCAGGTTGTCATTTGGTCAGTTGTCAGGTTGTCAGTTGTCAGGTTGTCAGGTTCAGTTGTCAGGTTGTCAGTTGTCAGTTGGTCAGTAGTCAGGTTGTCAGTTGTCAGTTGGTCAGTTTTCAGGTTTGCAGTTGTCAGGTTGTCAGTTGGTCAGTTGTCATGTTGTCAGTTGCCAGGTTGTCAGTTGTCAGGTTGTCAGTTGTCAGGTTGTCAGGTTGTCAGTTGTCAGTTGGTCAGTTGTCAGTTGGTCAGTTGTCAGGTTGTCAGTTCTCAGGTTGTCAGGTTGTCAGTTGGTCAGTTGGTCTGTTGGTCAGTTGTCAGGTTGTCAGTTGCCAGGTTGTCAGTTATCACGTTGTCAGTTGGTCAGTTGGTCAGTTGTCAGGTTGTCAGTTGTCAGGTTGTCAGGTTGTCAGTTGGTCAGTTGGTCAGTTGTCACGTTGTCAGTTGTCAGGGTGTCAGTTGTCAGGTTGTCAGTTGGTCAGTTGGTCAGTTGTCAGGTTGTCAGGTTCAGTTGTCAGGTTGTCAGGTTGTCAGTTGGTCAGTTGGTCAGTTGTCACGTTGTCAGTTGTCAGGTTGTCAGTTGTCAGGGTGTCAGTTGGTCAGTTGGTCAGTTGTCAGGTTGTCAGGTTCAGTTGTCAGGTTGTCAGGTTGTCAGTTGGTCAGTTGTCAGGTTGTCAGTTGTCAGGTTGTCAGTTGGTCAGTTGGTCAGTTGTCAGGTTGTCAGGTTGTCAGTTGGTCAGTTGGTCAGTTGTCAGGTTGTCAGGTTCAGTTGTCAGGTTGTCAGTTGGTCAGTTGGTCAGTTGTCAGGTTGTCAGTTGTCAGGTTGTCAGTTTGTCAGTTTTCAGGTTCGCAGTTGTCAGGTTGTCAGTTGGTCAGTTGTCAGGTTGTCAGTTGTCAGTTGGTCAGTTGTCAGGTTGTCAGTTGTCAGGTTGTCAGTTGGTCAGTTGGTCAGTTGGTCAGTTGTCAGGTTGTCAGTTTGTCAGTTTTCAGGTTCGCAGTTGTCAGGTTGTCAGTTGGTCAGTTGGTCAGTTGTCAGGTTGTCAGTTGTAAGGTTGTCAGTTGGTCAGTTGTCAGGTTGTCAGGTGGTCAGTTGGTCAGTTGTCAGGTTGTCAGGTTGTCAGTTGTCAGTTGGTCAGTTGTCAGGTTGTCATTTGGTCAGTTGGTCAGTTGTCAGGTTGTCAGTTGTCAGTTGTCAGTTGGTCAGTTGTCAGGTTGTCATTTGGTCAGTTGGTCAGTTGTCAGGTTGTCAGTTGATCAGTTGTCAGGTTGTCAGTTGTCAGTTGTCAGGTTGTCAGTTGTCAGGTTGTCAGTTGGTCAGTTGTCAGTTGGTCAGTTGTCAGTTGATCAGTTGTCAGGTTGTCAGTTGTCAGTTGTCAGTTTGTCAGTTGTCAGTTGGTCAGTTGTCAGTTGGTCAGTTGTCAGGTAGTCAGTTGTCAGGTTGTCAGTTGTCAGTTGTCAGGTTGTCAGTTGTCAGGTTGTCAGTTGGTCAGTTGTCAGGTTGTCAGTTGTCAGTTGGTCAGTTGTCAGGTTGTCAGTTGTCAGGTTGTCATTTGGTCAGTTGTCAGGTTGTCATTTGGTCAGTTGTCAGGTTGTCATTTGGTCAGTTGTCAGGTTGCCAGGTTGTCAGTTGTCAGGTTGTCAGTTGGTCAGTTGTCAGGTTGTCAGTTGGTCAGTTGCCAGGTTGTCAGTTGCCAGGTTGTCAGTTGGTCAGTTGTCAGGTTGTCAGGTTGTCAGTTGTCAGGTTGTCATTTGGTCAGTTGGTCAGTTGTCAGTTGTCAGGTTGTCAGTTGTCAGGTTGTCAGTTGTCAGTTGGTCAGTTGGTCAGTTGTCAGGTTGTCAGTTGTCAGGTTGTCAGTTGGTCAGTTGGTCAGTTGTCAGGTTGTCAGTTGTCAGGGTGTCAGTTGATCAGTTGGTCAGTTGTCAGGTTGTCAGGTTCAGTTGTCAGGTTGTCAGTTGTCAGTTGGTCAGTTGGTCAGTTGTCAGGTTGTCAGTTGTCAGGTTGTCAGTTGTCAGTTGGTCAGTTGTCAGGTTGTCAGTTGTCAGGTTGTCAGTTGTCAGGTTGTCAGGTTGTCATTTGGTCAGTTGTCAGGTTGTCAGTTGTCAGGTTGTCAGGTTCAGTTGTCAGGTTGTCAGTTGTCAGTTGGTCAGTAGTCAGGTTGTCAGTTGTCAGTTGGTCAGTTTTCAGGTTTGCAGTTGTCAGGTTGTCAGTTGGTCAGTTGTCATGTTGTCAGTTGCCAGGTTGTCAGTTGTCAGGTTGTCAGTTGTCAGGTTGTCAGGTTGTCAGTTGTCAGTTGGTCAGTTGTCAGTTGGTCAGTTGTCAGGTTGTCAGTTCTCAGGTTGTCAGGTTGTCAGTTGGTCTGTTGGTCAGTTGTCAGGTTGTCAGTTGCCAGGTTGTCAGTTATCACGTTGTCAGTTGGTCAGTTGGTCAGTTGTCAGGTTGTCAGGTTCAGTTGTCAGGTTGTCAGGTTGTCAGTTGGTCAGTTGTCAGGTTGTCAGTTGTCAGGTTGTCAGTTGGTCAGTTGGTCAGTTGTCAGGTTGTCAGGTTGTCAGTTGGTCAGTTGGTCAGTTGTCAGGTTGTCAGGTTCAGTTGTCAGGTTGTCAGTTGGTCAGTTGGTCAGTTGTCAAGTTGTCAGTTGTCAGGTTGTCAGTTGGTCAGTTGGTCAGTTGGTCAGTTGTCAGGTTGTCAGTTTGTCAGTTTTCAGGTTCGCAGTTGTCAGGTTGTCAGTTGGTCAGTTGTCAGGTTGTCAGTTGTCAGTTGGTCAGTTGTCAGGTTGTCAGTTGTCAGTTGTCAGGTTGTCAGTTGGTCAGTTGGTCAGTTGGTCAGTTGTCAGGTTGTCAGTTGTCAGTTGGTCAGTTGTCAGGTTGTCAGTTGTCAGTTGTCAGGTTGTCAGTTTGTCAGTTTTCAGGTTCGCAGTTGTCAGGTTGTCAGTTGGTCAGTTGGTCAGTTGTCAGGTTGTCAGTTGTCAGGTTGTCAGTTGGTCAGTTGTCAGTTTGTCAGGTTCAGTTGTCAGGTTGTCAGTTGGTCAGTTGTCAGGTTGTCAGTTGGTCAGTTGTCAGGTTGTCAGTTGGTCAGTTGCCAGGTTGTCAGTTGCCAGGTTGTCAGTTGGTCAGTTGTCAGGTTGTCAGGTTGTCAGTTGTCAGGTTGTCATTTGGTCAGTTGGTCAGTTGTCAGTTGTCAGGTTGTCAGTTGTCAGTTGGTCAGTTGGTCAGTTGTCAGGTTGTCAGTTGTCAGGTTGTCAGTTGGTCAGTTGGTCAGTTGTCAGGTTGTCAGTTGTCAGGTTGTCAGTTGGTCAGTTGGTCAGTTGGTCAGTTGTCAGGTTGTCAGTTGTCAGGGTGTCAGTTGATCAGTTGGTCAGTTGTCAGGTTGTCAGGTTCAGTTGTCAGGTTGTCAGGTTGTCAGTTGGTCAGTTGTCAGGTTGTCAGTTGTCAGTTGTCAGGTTGTCAGTTGGTCAGTTGTCAGGTTGTCAGTTGTCAGGTTGTCAGTTGTCAGGTTGTCAGTTGTCAGTTGGTCAGTTGTCAGGTTGTCAGTTGTCAGGTTGTCAGTTGTCAGGTTGTCAGTTGTCAGGTTGTCAGGTTGTCATTTGGTCAGTTGTCAGGTTGTCAGTTGTCAGGTTGTCAGGTTCAGTTGTCAGGTTGTCAGTTGGTCAGTAGTCAGGTTGTCAGTTGTCAGTTGGTCAGTTTTCAGGTTTGCAGTTGTCAGGTTGTCAGTTGGTCAGTTGTCATGTTGTCAGTTGCCAGGTTGTCAGTTGTCAGGTTGTCAGTTGTCAGGTTGTCAGGTTGTCAGTTGTCAGTTGGTCAGTTGTCAGTTGGTCAGTTGTCAGGTTGTCAGTTCTCAGGTTGTCAGGTTGTCAGTTGGTCAGTTGGTCTGTTGGTCAGTTGTCAGGTTGTCAGTTGCCAGGTTGTCAGTTATCACGTTGTCAGTTGGTCAGTTGGTCAGTTGTCAGGTTGTCAGTTGTCAGGTTGTCAGGTTGTCAGTTGGTCAGTTGGTCAGTTGTCACGTTGTCAGTTGTCAGGGTGTCAGTTGTCAGGTTGTCAGTTGGTCAGTTGGTCAGTTGTCAGGTTGTCAGGTTCAGTTGTCAGGTTGTCAGGTTGTCAGTTGGTCAGTTGGTCAGTTGTCACGTTGTCAGTTGTCAGGTTGTCAGTTGTCAGGGTGTCAGTTGGTCAGTTGGTCAGTTGTCAGGTTGTCAGTTGTCAGGTTGTCAGTTGGTCAGTTGGTCAGTTGTCAGGTTGTCAGGTTGTCAGTTGGTCAGTTGGTCAGTTGTCAGGTTGTCAGGTTCAGTTGTCAGGTTGTCAGTTGGTCAGTTGTCAGGTTGTCAGTTGTCAGGTTGTCAGTTGGTCAGTTGGTCAGTTGGTCAGTTGTCAGGTTGTCAGTTTGTCAGTTTTCAGGTTCGCAGTTGTCAGGTTGTCAGTTGGTCAGTTGTCAGGTTGTCAGTTGTCAGTTGGTCAGTTGTCAGGTTGTCAGTTGTCAGTTGTCAGGTTGTCAGTTGGTCAGTTGGTCAGTTGGTCAGTTGTCAGTTGTCAGGTTGTCAGTTGTCAGGTTGTCAGTTTGTCAGTTTTCAGGTTCGCAGTTGTCAGGTTGTCAGTTGGTCAGTTGGTCAGTTGTCAGGTTGTCAGTTGTCAGGTTGTCAGTTGGTCAGTTGTCAGTTTGTCAGGTTCAGTTGTCAGGTTGTCAGTTGGTCAGTTGTCAGGTTGTCAGGTGGTCAGTTGGTCAGTTGTCAGGTTGTCAGTTGTCAGTTGGTCAGTTGTCAGGTTGTCAGTTGTCAGGTTGTCAGTTGGTCAGTTGTCAGGTTGTCAGGTTCAGTTGTCAGGTTGTCAGTTGGTCAGTTGTCAGGTTGTCAGTTGGTCAGTTGGTCAGTTGTCAGGTTGTCAGTTGTCAGGTTGTCAGTTGGTCAGTTGTCAGTTTGTCAGGTTCAGTTGTCAGGTTGTCAGGTTGTCAGTTGGTCAGTTGTCAGGTTGTCAGTTGTCAGTTGGTCAGTTGTCAGGTTGTCAGTTGTCAGGTTGTCAGTTGGTCAGTTGTCAGGTTGTCAGGTTCCAGTTGTCAGGTTGTCAGTTGGTCAGTTGTCAGGTTGTCAGTTGGTCAGTTGGTCAGTTGTCAGGTTGTCAGGTTGTCAGTTGGTCAGTTGTCAGGTTGTCAGTTTGTCAGTTTTCAGGTTCGCAGTTGTCAGGTTGTCAGTTGGTCAGTTGGTCAGTTGTCAGGTTGTCAGTTGTCAGGTTGTCAGTTGGTCAGTTGTCAGTTTGTCAGGTTCAGTTGTCAGGTTGTCAGGTTGTCAGTTGGTCAGTTGTCAGGTTGTCAGGTGGTCAGTTGGTCAGTTGTCAGGTTGTCAGTTGTCAGGTTGTCAGTTGGTCAGTTGTCAGGTTGTCAGGTTCAGTTGTCAGGTTGTCAGTTGGTCAGTTGTCAGGTTGTCAGTTGGTCAGTTGGTCAGTTGTCAGGTTGTCAGTTGTCAGGTTGTCAGTTGGTCAGTTGTCAGGTTGTCAGTTGGTCAGTTGGTCAGTTGTCAGGTTGTCAGGTTGTCAGTTGGTCAGTTGTCAGGTTGTCAGTTTGTCAGTTTTCAGGTTCGCAGTTGTCAGGTTGTCAGTTGGTCAGTTGGTCAGTTGTCAGGTTGTCAGTTGTCAGGTTGTCAGTTGGTCAGTTGTCAGTTTGTCAGGTTCAGTTGTCAGGTTGTCAGGTTGTCAGTTGGTCAGTTGTCAGGTTGTCAGGTGGTCAGTTGGTCAGTTGTCAGGTTGTCAGTTGTCAGGTTGTCAGTTGGTCAGTTGTCAGGTTGTCAGGTTCAGTTGTCAGGTTGTCAGTTGGTCAGTTGTCAGGTTGTCAGTTGGTCAGTTGGTCAGTTGTCAGGTTGTCAGTTGTCAGGTTGTCAGTTGGTCAGTTGTCAGTTTGTCAGGTTCAGTTGTCAGGTTGTCAGGTTGTCAGTTGGTCAGTTGGTCAGTTGGTCAGTTGTCAGGTTGTCAGTTGTCAGGGTGTCAGTTGATCAGTTGGTCAGTTGTCAGGTTGTCAGGTTCAGTTGTCAGGTTGTCAGGTTGTCAGTTGGTCAGTTGTCAGGTTGTCAGTTGTCAGTTGTCAGGTTGTCAGTTGGTCAGTTGTCAGGTTGTCAGTTGTCAGGTTGTCAGTTGTCAGGTTGTCAGTTGTCAGTTGGTCAGTTGTCAGGTTGTCAGTTGTCAGGTTGTCAGTTGTCAGGTTGTCAGTTGTCAGGTTGTCAGGTTGTCATTTGGTCAGTTGTCAGGTTGTCAGTTGTCAGGTTGTCAGGTTCAGTTGTCAGGTTGTCAGTTGGTCAGTAGTCAGGTTGTCAGTTGTCAGTTGGTCAGTTTTCAGGTTTGCAGTTGTCAGGTTGTCAGTTGGTCAGTTGTCATGTTGTCAGTTGCCAGGTTGTCAGTTGTCAGGTTGTCAGTTGTCAGGTGTCAGGTTGTCAGTTGTCAGTTGGTCAGTTGTCAGTTGGTCAGTTGTCAGGTTGTCAGTTCTCAGGTTGTCAGGTTGTCAGTTGGTCAGTTGTCAGTTGGTCAGTTGTCAGGTTGTCAGTTCTCAGGTTGTCAGGTTGTCAGTTGTCAGTTGGTCAGTTGTCAGTTGGTCAGTTGTCAGGTTGTCAGTTGCCAGGTTGTCAGTTATCACGTTGTCAGTTGGTCAGTTGGTCAGTTGTCAGGTTGTCAGTTGTCAGGTTGTCAGGTTGTCAGTTGGTCAGTTGGTCAGTTGTCACGTTGTCAGTTGTCAGGGTGTCAGTTGTCAGGTTGTCAGTTGGTCAGTTGGTCAGTTGTCAGGTTGTCAGGTTCAGTTGTCAGGTTGTCAGGTTGTCAGTTGGTCAGTTGGTCAGTTGTCACGTTGTCAGTTGTCAGGTTGTCAGTTGTCAGGGTGTCAGTTGGTCAGTTGGTCAGTTGTCAGGTTGTCAGTTGTCAGGTTGTCAGTTGGTCAGTTGGTCAGTTGTCAGGTTGTCAGGTTGTCAGTTGTTCAGTTGGTCAGTTGTCAGGTTGTCAGGTTCAGTTGTCAGGTTGTCAGTTGGTCAGTTGTCAGGTTGTCAGTTGTCAGGTTGTCAGTTGGTCAGTTGGTCAGTTGGTCAGTTGTCAGGTTGTCAGTTTGTCAGTTTTCAGGTTCGCAGTTGTCAGGTTGTCAGTTGGTCAGTTGTCAGGTTGTCAGTTGTCAGTTGGTCAGTTGTCAGGTTGTCAGTTGTCAGTTGTCAGGTTGTCAGTTGGTCAGTTGGTCAGTTGGTCAGTTGTCAGTTGTCAGGTTGTCAGTTGTCAGGTTGTCAGTTTGTCAGTTTTCAGGTTCGCAGTTGTCAGGTTGTCAGTTGGTCAGTTGGTCAGTTGTCAGGTTGTCAGTTGTCAGGTTGTCAGTTGGTCAGTTGTCAGTTTGTCAGGTTCAGTTGTCAGGTTGTCAGTTGGTCAGTTGTCAGGTTGTCAGGTGGTCAGTTGGTCAGTTGTCAGGTTGTCAGTTGTCAGTTGGTCAGTTGTCAGGTTGTCAGTTGTCAGGTTGTCAGTTGGTCAGTTGTCAGGTTGTCAGGTTCAGTTGTCAGGTTGTCAGTTGGTCAGTTGTCAGGTTGTCAGTTGGTCAGTTGGTCAGTTGTCAGGTTGTCAGTTGTCAGGTTGTCAGTTGGTCAGTTGTCAGTTTGTCAGGTTCAGTTGTCAGGTTGTCAGGTTGTCAGTTGGTCAGTTGTCAGGTTGTCAGTTGTCAGTTGGTCAGTTGTCAGGTTGTCAGTTGTCAGGTTGTCAGTTGGTCAGTTGTCAGGTTGTCAGGTTCAGTTGTCAGGTTGTCAGTTGGTCAGTTGTCAGGTTGTCAGTTGGTCAGTTGGTCAGTTGTCAGGTTGTCAGGTTGTCAGTTGGTCAGTTGTCAGGTTGTCAGTTTGTCAGTTTTCAGGTTCGCAGTTGTCAGGTTGTCAGTTGGTCAGTTGGTCAGTTGTCAGGTTGTCAGTTGTCAGGTTGTCAGTTGGTCAGTTGTCAGTTTGTCAGGTTCAGTTGTCAGGTTGTCAGGTTGTCAGTTGGTCAGTTGTCAGGTTGTCAGGTGGTCAGTTGGTCAGTTGTCAGGTTGTCAGTTGTCAGGTTGTCAGTTGGTCAGTTGTCAGGTTGTCAGGTTCAGTTGTCAGGTTGTCAGTTGGTCAGTTGTCAGGTTGTCAGTTGGTCAGTTGGTCAGTTGTCAGGTTGTCAGTTGTCAGGTTGTCAGTTGGTCAGTTGTCAGTTTGTCAGGTTCAGTTGTCAGGTTGTCAGGTTGTCAGTTGGTCAGTTGTCAGGTTGTCATTTGGTCAGTTGGTCAGTTGTCAGGTTGTCAGTTGTCAGTTGGTCAGTTGTCAGTTGTCAGGTTGTCAGTTGGTCAGTTGGTCAGTTGTCAGGTTGTCAGGTTCAGTTGTCAGGTTGTCAGTTGGTCAGTTGTCAGGTTGTCAGTTGGTCAGTTGTCAGGTTGTCAGGTTGTAGCTCTGAAGAAGAATCTTTTCTACCAGTTGCTTCTGAGAACAAACCCAAAAATAATCAAATAAAAATCCACAGCGTGGGACAATGAAAGTTGCCGAAACTGAAGAAGGACTCTTGTCTGTTTCGTGATGCAACACATCAATCATGGTGGAGATGCATATTCGTTTAAACATTAAAGATCAATTTTAAAAGATTATAATTTCCAAAAGTGGGAAAGTCCAAAATGCCAAATTTAGCCAAAATGCGACAGTGACGGAATCAGATTGGCTGTTGATATAATGATCAATAGAAGGATTGTATTTGAAACGTAATCAATTACAAATTTATTGATGGAACCTGAGTTAATGTCGTGTTTAGATTTTTGATTCTGTTTTGTTGTGTTTCTGTGTTTTTATGATGTAAAGCTCTTTGGGTTCGGTGTTAGGGTAGGGGGTTAGGGTAGGGGGTAGGGTAGGGGGTAGGATAGGGTTAGGGTTAGGGTAAATGCCTTGCTGCTGAAATGTGCTATACAAATCAAATTTGATTGATTGATAGATAGAACAAGACCGATTTTTTAAAAATGTTGACTGAGAACAAAACAGTCTAGCGTGACCTCTGTTCTTGACAGAAACAGAAATGTTCCGGTTCTGAGTTCGGAATCTACCAACCAAAACCGGAAACTTCCGGTTCCAAACTGAGCCGTTTTATGGTTCTGCGCTGTGGCAGAACTTTTAAGTTTTTGTTCTGATTCAATTTTCTTCAAAGTTTCTGAATAAAAATGAGAGTCAATGTTTTGTTGCCGTCCGGATTATGAGGGTTCTGTTGGTACCTGAAGTTTTGCGCCTCATCATTGATGTTCAGTGTGGAACTGGGGGCTCCGTCTACCACGTGGATGTCCCGGTAAGAACCCGTTTCTGTGATTAAAACCTTCGATGTGTCACATGACCACTGGCCCTTTTCAACAGGTGTCCTAACTATCTGTGCTACCCATCATTCCGTCCTGCCTTGTGACGCGCACATCGATGCTATGTCACAATCTGCTGACTCAGCAGATTTCTTGTCATCCTACATGACATGGAAACGAAACTCCATGGAAGTTTCGTTTCGTCTGTTTTATGTCGTCGAAGATTAAGGTAAGCTTTATTTAATTTATTTTATTTACACCTGGATTTGTAGCCCTGTCCCTGTACTTTAAAATATTTTAGTTTAATTACACTGTTTTTTATTAAACTTTGCTACATAGATTTTGGTAATATTAGTGTATATTAATGACATCAGCAACACATTATGGCTGCTGCTGATAACAGACATATAAAGTATTAATGCGCATAAAGGAGTCGCAGTGATCTGTATTTTTAGATCTTTATTTTAATTCCAATAAAAACCGGCTTCCTCTGTCTGCTACTGATTCATGCTTACAAACACCGCCGGTTTGACGGTGGCTCCGTCTATTTCCTGGAGAAGAAGTTGCTGAGCTGAAAGTTTGTCAGAAGAAAGTTGCCGTGTGGTGATGGAGGTCACGTGACTGGAGACGCCGCTGTCACCTTTAATTAGCCCACTTCCGGTCCCTCAGCGGGGAGATTAGAGAGGTGAGCACCTTAACGAGATGGCAGCTGATTGGCTGAGGCTGGAGGTTAATTGGCTGAAGGACCTGGAGGTAATTAAAAGCTTCACACTGCAAAACTGTCAGTTCAGCTGAAATGAGACCAAAGTAATTTAGCAAAACGCGGCGAGAGGAACGGAAAGAAAAACTGGAACATTTTTCACTCAACAGTTTGATAAGAATCAGCCAGACAATAATCAATCAATCAATCAATCAATCAATCAAATTTTATTTGTACAGCAAATTCCATCAACAAGGCTTTAAAAAGATCTTTACATCATAAAAACACAAAATACAAAGTCACAGAAACACAGAGAACAACACACATCAGATTATTGATCAGATCAGCTCCAATAATCATCAGATTATTGATCAGATCAGCTCCAATAATCATTAGATTATTGATCAGATCAGCTCCAATAATCATCAGATTATTGATCAGATCAGCTCCAACCAGCTTTCAGTCTGGATTTAAAGGATTTCAGGGTTTCAGCTGGTTTACAGTTTTCTGGAAGTTTGTTCCAGATCTGTGATGCATAGAAGCTGAATGCTGCTTCTCCATGTTTTATTCTGGTTCTGATGCAGAGCAGAATCGGAACCAGAACCGGAACCGGAACCAGAACCTGAGGGGTCTGGAAGGTTGATACAACAGCAGCAGATCTTTAATGTGTTGTGGTTCTGATCCATTCAGTGATTTATAAACCGGGTGGTGTAGATCTGGGTGGTGTCTCCATCTTCCTGGTTTTAGTCAGAACTCCAGCTGCAGCTGCAGGATTGAATTGGACCAAAGTGAAGAAGCGTTTTTCTGTCTGTCACAACGAGATCCGATCGTCATAGAAACTAAATTAAAAACTTGGTGAGATTTTGTGTTTTTGCAGTGAAGCTGCGATCAGAGGATCTGATGGGCTCCAGGTGATTCCAGGTGATTCCAGGTGCTGCCGGGGCAAGTCGGTTCTGATCCACATTATTTATGAACTGAATCTTTGATCAGCGGATCGGAACCTGCAGTGAGACTGAAGGAGGCGCCGTGTTGGACCGGGCCGGCTCTGAAGGAAGAACCTTCATCACAGCCGGCTGAGGAAGACGAGCTGATGATGTAACGCAGCCCCGCATCGTCCCGGGAAACCGGGGGTTGCCACGGAGATCCCGCGTGTCTGGAGGGGCGGAGCCTCGGAGGCGGCTTAAAAAATTCAGGAGTTTTCAGCAGCGAGAGGCTAAATATAGACTTCCTGCCTTCTGGGTCGATCAGAACCGGTTAGAACCGGAACCAGAACACCACTGTAACTTCAGAGGACCATGAAGGAGGACGTCCTGTCTCAGCAGCCTGGTTCCGGTCCGGTTTCAGATCTGCGCTTAACACCAGACTTTTGGAGGCCGTTCAGCTGCTGTGGAGAACCAGAACCAGGTCGGGGTCCAGAACCGGGTCGGGGTCCAGAAAAGAAAAGGTTCCGAGTCAGGAACTGGAACCGTTCAGTCAGGAAAGAGTAAAACTTGTTTGTTCAGAAGAAAACTTGATGGAAGGAGAAACTGACTGAGCAGCTGAAGGAACCGTCAGTTGTCTGCTGAGGAGGTTCTGGTGGTTCTGGTCCGGTCTGGACTCTGACCCGGTTTAAAGAAACTAAAGATTGAAGAATAAGGAATCTGTTCAAGGAATCGGATCTCAGAACCGATCTTGATCAGAACCGCTGATGGAGCAGGTGGCAGCTGATCGACCCGTTTCCCTGGCAACAGGTTCTGACGGCCCGGTTCAGTCCAGTCAGCGTGGCCCCCAGGGGCCCGCAGCATCGACTGCTGCAACCGAAGACGCTGCGGCTGATTGCAGCAACCAGCAACATGAAGCTGGAAGGGAGAAGAAACCCGGTTCTGGTTCTGGTTCTGGTTCGGTTGGCTGTCAGGACCTTCATGGAACCACAGACTGAATGGATCCAGAACACAGCAGCAGGTCCAGTTATCTGGACCCAATCAGAACCAGAACCTGCTTCATGCAGCCGGGTCAAACAGTCAGAATCAACTGGTAGGTTCTGATTCTGAACTGAACCTGGACCCGGGCCATCAGAACTGGGTACAGGTTCAGCTTTAATTAAGGTTTCAGTTGCTGAGACCGGACCGGAGCCAGCAGTCGGAGAACCAGGCGGACCGGGCCAGAGAGGGGGTTCTGATCCGCCAGTTCTGATCCGCCGGTTCTGATCCGTAGCTCCTCTAGGTAACAGGAAGCGGCTCAGGTGAATTAACACCTGTGATCATGTTGCCATGGTTGCGGGTCAGGAGACCAGACGGATCGGATTCCTGCCATCGGTTCTGATTCGTCTGCCCGAACCGGAACCAGAACCTGCAGCACAGCAGACCGGACCTCCTTCAGGCTGGATCGAAGTCAGCTGCTGATTGGTGGGTTGACTGTGGGGGTGGGGCCAGAGGTGTCGGCCATTTTGACTGATGGCTTTAAAACGATTCGACCCTCAAGTTTATAATGTGATTTAATTCAAATTAAATGTTTTAATCACATGTCTTCCATCTTGTCCTCCATTTTGTCCTCCATCCTGTCCTCCATCTTATCCTCCATCTTGTCCTCCATCCTGTCCTCCATCTTATCCTCCATCTTGTCCTACATCTTGTCCTACATCTTGTCGTCCATCCTGTACTCCATCCTGTACTCCACCTTGTCCTCCATCCTGTCCTGCATCTTGTCCTCCATCCTGTCCTCCATGTTGTCCTCCATCCTGTCCTCCATTCTGTCCTCCATCTTGTCCGCTGTCCTCCATCTTGTCCTCCATCCTGTCCTCCACCTTGTCCTCCATCCTGTCCTGCATCTTGTCCTCCATCCTGTCCTCCATGTTGTCCTCCATCCTGTCCTCCATTCTGTCCTCCATCTTGTCCGCTGTCCTCCATCTTGTCCTCCATCCTGTCCTCCACCTTGTCCTCCATCCTGTCCTGCATCTTGTCCTCCATCCTGTCCTCCATGTTGTCCTCCATCCTGTCCTCCATCTTGTCCTCCATTCTGTCCTCCATCTTGTCCGCTGTCCTCCATATTGTCCTCCATCTTGTCCTCCATCTTGTCCTCTGTCCTCCATCCTGTCCTCCATGTTGTCCTCCATCCTGTCCTCCATCCTGTCCTCCGTCCTGTTCTCCATCTCGTCCTCCATCTTGTCCTCTGTCCTCCATCATGTCCTCCGTCCTGTCCTCCATCCTGTCCTCAATCATGTCCTTTATCTTGTCCTCCATCCTGTCCTCCATGTTGTCCTCCATCCTGTCCTCAGTCCTCTCCTCCATGTCCTGAATCTTGTCCTTCATCTTGTCCTCCATCCTGTTCTCCATCTTGTCCTCTGTCCTCCATCATGTCCTCCATCCTGTCCTCCATCTTGTCCTCTGTCCTCCATCCTGTCCTCAGTCCCGTCCTCAATCTTGTCCTTCATCTTGTCCTCCATCATGTCCATCTTGTCCTCCATCCTGTCCTCTGTCCTCCATCCTGTCCTCCGTCTTGTCCTCCATCCTGTCCTCAATCATGTCCTTTATCTTGTCCTCCATCCTGTCCTCTGTCCTCCATCATGTCCTCAGTCCTGTCCTCCATGTCCTGAATCTTGTCCTTCATCTTGTCCCCATCATGTCCTCCATTCTGTCCTCCATCCTGTCCTCCATCTTGTCCTCCGTCCTGTCCTCCGTCCTGTCCTTTGTCCTCCATCTTGTCCTCCATCCTGTCCTCCATTTTGTCCTCCGTCCTCCATCTTGTCCTCCATCCTGTCCTCAACCTTGTCCTCCATCCTGTCCTCTGTCCTCCATCTTGTCCTCCGTCTTGTCCTCCATCCTGTCCTCAATCATGTCCTTTATCTTGTCCTCCATCCTGTCCTCTGTCCTCCATCATGTCCTCAGTCCTGTCCTCCATGTCCTGAATCTTGTCCTTCATCTTGTCCCCATCATGTCCTCCATTCTGTCCTCCATCTTGTCCTCTGTCCTCCATCATGTCCTCCATCCTGTCCTCCATCTTGTCCTCCGTCCTGTCCTTTGTCCTCCATCTTGTCCTCCATCCTGTCCTCTGTCCCAGGATGAATTATTAACGAGTTTCCAGCGTTTCCTCGTCTCATCGATTTGCCACAAAAAGCTCCACCTTCATCGTCCTCTTCCTCAGGCAGAACCTCTCTGAGAGACAAAACCCGGTCCGGTCCAGTCCGGGTTTTCCTCCCGACCCCGACCGGCTGTTCCCCCTGCAGGCCACCAGGGGGCTCCTGCAGAACTTTCCAGGTTTATTTAATCAACCTGTGGGGGTCAGAGTTCATCCTGTAGGAGCCTGCTGGTGGCCAGAGGGGCCAGCAGGGGGCGCCAGCTGTCAGCGGGAAGCTTTGGAGTCCTCTGACTTGATGCGACGCTCTGAAGGAACAGAACCGCTTATTAGTTCATCTCTTGGTTCTCCTTCAGGGACCCATCAGGGTCAGAGATCTAGAGTTATAGATCTAGATGCAGCTTCAGTTCTTCCAGCTGGAAACCAGAGATCAGGCTGACCTCTGACCTCTAACCTCTGACCTGACCCTTCAGAGCCACGTTTCAAAGTGGGTCTTCTACCAGCTGCAGAACATTTCCAGGACCAGTGGACTAATGTCTCAGCCAAGCAGCATGTTCTGGTCATCAGAACCAGAACCAGAACCAAACATGGACCAGCTGCATTCAGCTTCTATGCACCACAAATCTGGAACAAACTTCCAGAAAACTGAATAACAGCCGAAACACTGAGCTCCTTTAAGGCTAGACCTGTTAGCCTGGAGCTAACACAGGAAGTCCCTTCATCAGACAAACGCTGGGACCAGGACCCGACTGGGTCTCCGGGACCCGACCGGGTCTCCGGGACTCGGTCGGGTCTCCGGGAGTCGATGATGACGAGGAGCTGATTGTGATGATGAAGATCTTTAGAGAACAATTTTTCCTTAAAGGAAACAACAAAGTTTTTAAGTCTTTGAATCTGTGACTGTCGAGTGTGTGTGGGGGTGTGCGTGGGGGTGTGTGTGTGTGTCGGGGTGTGTGTGTGTGTCGGCGTGTGTGTGTGTCGGCGTGTGTGTGTGTGTGTGTCGGGGTGTGTGTGTGTGTGTGTGTGTCGGCGTGTGTGTGTGTCGGCGTGTGTGTGTGTGTGTGTGTGTAGGGAGGAAGAGAAAGTAAGAGGCTAAAAGATCAGGAATGACAACGGAGAGCAGAGAGAAAGCAGAGAGAGTGAGAGAAGAGTGGAGGGAGGGTCGAGCAAGCGAATGGAGGAGGAGGAGCGTGAGGAAGAGGAGGATGACAGGAGATGTGGTTGTTGCCGCGGCAGCAGAGCAGGACGGCTCACGGGCGGCACAACTACTCCTCCTCTTTCTGTTTTTCTTCTTCCTCTTTCTGCTGCTTTCACCTGGAGGAGCTGCTTCCTCTTCCTCCTCTTCATCAGCCTGACCAGCGGTAAGTAGGATGGAAACTGCAAACTGGAAACTGGAAACTGCTCCAGATTCACTGCTGAGAATAGAAAGACCAGAGGAGGAGGAGGAGGAGGAGGAAGAGGAGGAGGAGGAGGAGGAGGAGGAGCGGGACGGGACAACTGGGAGGAAGAGTTTGGAGACAAACTCAACTTCTAGAGACGATGAGCGAAAAACACCAACTGTGTGTGACGGGGTGTGTGTGTGTGTGTGTGTGTGTGTGTGTGTGTTACTGCATGTGTGTGTGTGTGACTGAGTGTGTGGTGTCTGATGTTGATGTAATCCACGTAATGAATTAGTGATGAACTTCTGCTTTTAAGCGCCTCACACACACACACACACACACACACACATTCTGTGCTCATTAATATTCGCATCCTCGGAGCTCTTGTCCAATCAGAAGTCAGCCTGAATGCTTCCTGTGGAGGAACCTGACCGACCCGGATGGACCGGTGGAAGGTTCCGACTGTCTGCTGTTGGTTCGGCTGCAGAAAGATTCAGATTTTCTGAAATTGGTCGGAGATCTGAGGTTGAACTGAGGTTTTGGTAAAAATGTGACTTTGGACTCGGAGGGTTGATGAAAGTCGGCGGATCAGGAACTTTCTGACTGAAGCCAGAACAGAAAGACGTGAGGTTGGATGGTCTCCATGGAGATGACCTGGGATGACCTGTGACATCGACCTCTGGTTACCGCTCTTTGGGTCCTCTGGAAGTTCACTTTCAGTCAAGATGGCCGCCGTTTTTAATCTTTTTAAAGCAGTTAGTTGAACCATGTGATGTTTCTGGTAACGATGATTTGACACCAAACAAATTTATGTTCCATGACAACCAGGGAGGAAAAATAAGAAATGATCAGTAAATATGATTTTTACGTGTTCAGTTATGTATGATTTAACACCCAAAGTATCTATGTGTGATAAATATTAGCAAATTTAGTATAAAATAATATTTCCTGATGACCATGGTAGACATTTTGAAAAATGGCCGCCATCTTGACTTTTCCAGAGGCTAACAATATTTGTTTTTCAAAAAGCCAAGAATCCTGTTCAAATCCACGTGAGGTTTAATCGTCTAGAAACATTTCCTCTCTGGTGATCCAAAGGTTCTGGTTCTGGTTCTGGTTCTGTAGCGCCTGATTTTGCTGCTCCTCACAAAGAATGATCTAAAAATAAACTGATATCGATCTCATCGTCTAGGCGTCAGGACAGGGAAGCAATTTAAAACCCAAACTGTACCAGAAGAGCAGAACCGGGCTCAGGAGAGGGTCAGAACCTGCTGTCAGGTCAGAACTGAACCCCCCCGAGGTTCTGCAGGGTCCAGCCCCCCTGGGCAGGTAGCCGGGTCATCAGCAGGGCGGGGCTGACTCTGAGGACGCGGTCCAGGTGTGTTGGACCTGTCTGGAAGCGGGTTTGGATCCCAGCGTCTCTCCGGTTCTGTTTTGGTTCCTGGTGGATTTTCTGTGGCTCTGCTGGTTCTCCATGTTCGGACCTCGCTGGTCTCTGACCCGCTGCGGCTTTGGGTTGCTGCCAGAGGAACGGCCTCGACCCGTTCAACCACACAGGAGCGGCCGGGATCCGGGATCCCACCGATCCGGAAGCGATCAGAACCCGGACAGTTTAACCGAGTTCCTCCAGGAGAATCTGAGGTTCTCCTGCGCTGAAGCTCGGCTAATGGTTTCGCTCCAGCAGCGCCGCTTTCCCTCTGGGTGTGGCCAGGCTCAGATGTCTGTCTGGATCAGAACCGGGCTTCGGATCAGACGGACACTCTGTTGGTGTGAAACTGAGGAAGACGATCTTCAGCTCTGAGGGTCTGGAAGCTTCCAGCGATTAAAGTTTCATTACAGATTTATTGGTTTATTCCAGGTTTATTCCAGGTTTATTCCAGATTTATTCCCAGGCCAGGGCCTTTACTCCAGATGTTTCAGAAGAACTGGAACATCTGGACCTGGAATGACCTCTGAATGACCTCTGATCAGAGGAATTGATCGGTATTGGAAATGATTTCCAGGTATTGATCCGATCACATCAGAACTGGTTCCGCTCCGTTCTCTGGACAGCAACTTGCAGAGTCTGACCGGGTCAAAGGTCAGGATCTGACCCAGTTCTGCAGAACCTCTGAAGGTAGATCATGCAGTACTGGGTCAGAACCAGGCTGGAGGTACAGCACCAGACCTCCTCTCACATAGATCTGCTTCCCGTCTGTGTGACCGAAGTCCAGACAGAAAGGCTTAGCCCCGCCCCTTTGTGTAGACAGAATGGTTTAGCTCCGCCCCTTCAGTTCTGGCTGTGAGGCGACAAAAAGGTGCTGATAAGAAAAGTTTTTTGAATTTTGCCAGTTCTAATATTTGAGTAATTAAAATTATTTTCTGTTTATTTATTTTCCTGTTTTCTTTCCTTTTCATGGATTTTGGTTCTTCCTGATTTATTTAATCTGTTTTTATTCTTTACGTCTGTCCACCGTCCAGATGTCCGTCTTCCCTCAGCTGCTGTCCTGGTTCCTGCCTGAACCTCCAGGCTTCCCTGCCCTCCGGGTTTCCGTGGTTTCCCCTCCTGCTTTGCGTCTGACTCCGGCTCCGATGTGTTTGTGTTTCCTGACAGGACGGCCTTACATGGACACGCAGCGGAGCGTCTCCTCCGGCCTTCGTTTGGGAGACGGAGAGACGGAGCCGAGGACGGCGGATCCGTGAGCTGCATCATCATCCTCATCATCCTCATCATCATCCTTTAATAAGAGCGGCGCAGGAGGAGGCGGAGACGCTCTTCATCACGTCTGGATTTATTTGCTCTTCTTCCAGATCCCTGCAGAAATAAACAGCGATATTAAACTTTATTATTATTGTTCGACTCGGCGGCTTCAGCTTTAATAAAGAGCCTGTTGGAGGAAATCGCGCCGTTTTCACCCTGAGGAGCTGAAAACAGGAAGTTCACCAGATCTTCCTGCTACTTCTGAGTCTTTTTCATGGCTTGACACCTCCCTGACCTCTGACCCCTTCTCCCCACTCAACATGTCCAACCCACTCGCCTCTCGCTGCCCAGACCAGACCAGGAAGTCGGATCAGGTGGAGCAGTGAACCCTACTTTAACTAGGCCTCCCACCTTTAACCATTAGCCCCACCCCCTGACGCCTCTAGACTCCTCCTCCCGTTAAACGCTCTGATGCAAGATGGCAGCCGGCGTAGCCACGTGGCTGCCGTTTGCGCGGGCGGCGGCGGTGGGCTGGCTGCCGTTGGCCAAGAAGACGATGCCCAAACCTCCGGTGGACAACTCGTCCCGATCCGACGAGATCCTGTACGTCAACGTGAGCGGCGTCCGCTTCCAGGTGGGTGCCGCCGTCTACTGAGCATGCTCCAGCTGATGACAATGTTCCGCTGAATAACTCCAAACCGTTGGCTCTGCCAGGCAGGAGTCATGGAGCCACAGGTTTCTGTCAGTCGGCTGCAGAATTAGCTTTTGGTTTCAGCCCTGAAAAATCAGCTGATAAAACAGAAACATGGTGAATATATCCTGGGAAGTTCAGAAGGACTGGAGACCGACTCCAGAAACTGGTTCCATCTCAGTAGTTCAGTCTGAACAGGTTCCAGGAAAACCTACAAACTGGTTCCAGCTCGTTAGCTCATTGGTACCGGAGTGGCACCAGATATGAACCAACCTGCAGTCGGCCTCCGTCTGCAGGAAGAAACGTTTCTCATGAGACTCCGACAGACGGAACTAAAACTCCATTCTGTGGCCTTAAAGAAGACAAGCGGTCCATTTCCTTTCTGACCCGGGAACCTTTGGGTCTGCTGAGTCACAGCAGCCGGTCAGTCAGTCAGTCAGTCAGTCAGTCAGTCAGTCAGTCAGTCAGTCAGTCAGTCAGTCAGTCAGTCAGTCAGTCAGTCAGTCAGTCAGTCAGTCAGTCCGTTCCGGCAGCAGCGTCTACAGGTTTAAAGACGTTGGTGCCGCCGTATCCATTAGTTCCTCATTCATTCTCATCGGGTTCTGCTGCTCTGATCGGGTTCTGCTGCATCAAGACCAGAAAGTCTTCTCTGTAGAACCGGTTCTGATAATGTTCTGCCCCGTTTCTCTGTGAATATCAAACGGTGAGAAACAGTCAGAGCAACGATCTGGTTTCAGAACCAGAACCAGGAAGTGGTTAAAACCCGTCCAACCAGTCTCTTGCGACAGGAACCACCAGCAAGTCCGGGATCTGTACCCTGGTCCGGTCCAGATCTTCTGTCCTGCAGCATTTACATGCATCCCTGCTCCAAAAGCTGGACCAATGAACAGATCGGTACTGGGCCTCTGCAGAACTCCAGCCTGGGGATGAGGAGGAGCTGGAGCTTCTGAAAGAACCAGAACCAGCAGTTCCAGAGGTTCTGGTTCAGTTATCCTTTTAATGTTGGTTTCTGGGTTCAGTTAGCAGAACCCATCCCAGCAGGAAGAGGGAGGAGTCCAGATGGAACCAGATCGGGCTGGACCGCATGGTGCCAGTTCACCATCTCTGTCTGCACCCAGGTTCTGGTTCTGATCTGGACCACCAGCGGATCCTCCTTTTGGATCGGTCCAAACATTTCTGAATCTTCCTAAATGAGGCTGAAGGGTTACTGTGGACTCTCCACCGTCCAAGTGGTGCCATCTCCAGAACCGCTGCCAGAACCGCTGCCAGAGAGCTGCGGCTCTGCTTCAGGTTCTGTAGGAGTGTCTTCAAACCAGCAGCAGAACCAGCAGCAGAACCGTTCAACTCGTGTTCTGGAGCAGAACCCAGCTGCTAACCAACCATGAGCCTCTTCCTTCGGTTTCTGATCGTGTTCTGCGTTGTTCTCGGTCCCTGCAGACGTGGAAGAACACTCTGGACCGCTACCCCGACACACTGCTGGGTTCCTCGGAGAAGGAGTTCTTCTACAACGAAGACACCCAGGAGTATTTCTTCGACAGAGACCCAGAGATGTTCCGGCACATCCTGAACTTCTACCGGACCGGGAAGCTGCACTACCCCCGACACGAGTGCGTCCAGGCGTTTGATGAGGAGCTGGCCTTCTACGGCATTGTGCCAGAGATCATCGGGGATTGCTGCATGGAGGTAGGTCCGGAGCTGCTGCATGAACCCTGCTGGCAGAACCAGAACCGCCAGACGGGTCACGGAGCAGATTGCTCTTTGAATCGTTTCTAACCAGTTAATCTGAGGAGCCCCCCCCCCCCCCCCGCTGCATCACAGAGCGTCTAAATCAGGAATGCTGCAGTTTCCTTCTTTATGAGCTCTCTGCTCTGCGGCGCCTCCTGATTGGCTGGTAATGCCTGCATCATGGCGGTGTGCTCACGGTAGCTTCAAGTTTTTATTGCCTGCTAATGCTCAGCGTTAATGTTGGATGTTGTGCAGCTGAACTCGTTAAGTCTCTGTGGAGAAGAGCTTCATCAGCCAAACCAGCAGAGAGGAAACAACCTGATGGATCTGTGGGGTTTCTCAGCAGCCCCTCCTCTCTGTGATTTCGGTTAATGAGACCCAAACGGGTCTTCTGGGTTCTTTATTTCTTCCTCAGTTTGATGCAGAAATGTGAATTCAGACTCAGCTCTGTTCAGCCCACTTAACGTTCTTCTTCTTCTCCTCCTGAAGGAATACCGGGACAGGAAGAAGGAGAACCAGGAGCGGCTGGCAGAGGACACGGAGGCCAACGAGGCGACCGACGCCCCGCTGCCCCCCCACAGCACCTCCAGGGAGCGGCTGTGGCGCGCCTTCGAGAACCCGCACACCTCCACCATGGCGCTGGTCTTCTACTACGTCACGGGCTTCTTCATCGCCGTGTCGGTCATCGCCAACGTGGTGGAGACGGTGCCGTGCCGGCCGCCCAAGGGCAGCGTGAAGGACCTGCCCTGTGGCGAGAAGTACCAGCTGGCCTTCTTCTGCATGGACACGGCCTGCGTTCTCATCTTCACCTTCGAGTACCTGATGCGCCTCTTTGCGGCGCCCAGCCGCTGCAAGTTCATGCGCTCGGTGATGTCGGTGATTGACGTGGTGGCCATCATGCCCTACTACATCGGCCTGGTGATGCCCGAGAACGAGGACGTGAGCGGCGCCTTCGTCACTCTGCGGGTCTTCCGGGTTTTCCGGATCTTCAAGTTCTCGCGGCACTCGCAGGGCCTGCGTATCCTGGGCTACACGCTGAAGAGCTGCGCCTCGGAGCTGGGCTTCCTGCTCTTCTCGCTCACCATGGCCATCATCATCTTCGCCACCGTCATGTTCTACGCCGAGAAGGGAACCAAGGGCTCCACCTTCACCTCCATCCCAGCCTCCTTCTGGTACACCATCGTCACCATGACGACGCTGGGGTGAGTGGGCCTGGGCTGGATGTCTGACATCAAACAGATTGTGTTTTGCTTCGTGTTGTTGTCATGGCGACGGGAGCGCGTGCTCCTCGGCGTAAACAGTCAGGACACGGATTCCTGGTTCCCACCATGAAAAGAGATGAAGTGTGTGTTTTCCTCCCACACGCTGCTTGTCGAGTACGGCGGTGTGTGTTGGCTGCCCACGCTCCTCACCGCTGCCGGTGGACGGAGTGTGTGTGTGTGTGTGTGTGTGTGGGGCTGCAGCTCTGGTCTATTATCTGCTGTGTGTGGAGCAGCAGAGTGGGAGTCAGGAAGCGGCGCTGGCCGTCCTGCTGCTCCGTGTCTGGAAGCCGAGGTCAGGAGCAAAACGGCGTGAAACGCTGAGCAACACATTCAGGTCCGTTTCCCACCTCAGAGGAACCTGCCGGGTCAGGAAGGTGTCATCATCCCAACTTCATCACACCGTCGCTACGTTCAGGTCCATTTGAAGTTGCTTCCTCTCTGGCTTCACTCAGATCTTCTGCAGACACCGAAGCAACGCCGTGTTTCTCCTTCCAGTTCCAGGAAAATGACACCGAGATTTCTTCCCCAGTTGGGTTTTCTAGACCCGACTGGGACAGTTCTCTGGGTTCAGGATGTTTTCTTCCTGCTGGTCCTACTGGGACCACAACATCATCATCTGCTCTGTTCCTCTCCTCGTGAGTGTAATCTAGCACGTCTTTGTTTTGGTTGTATTTACCCAGAATGCCCTGCGCTGTAGTCCACTTCCTGCTTTTAGCACGGTCCCTGGCCGGTTGGGGTACCGGAGTTTGAACTGCAGCAGAGCTCATTTTCATTTGAGCTGAATCCAGACCGAGGTTAGTAGGAGCACCAGACCAACCCAACTGAACAACTGGGTCTGGAGTTTGAAGCGGAGTGAACAGAGCTGGAGGGAACGATGCATTCATAAAGCATCTAAAGAGGGGAAAACCAGAACGCCCCCAAATGCAGGTCTGCCTCTCAAACGGCTCTTCATCGTTGCATCATGCACCGTTAAAGATTATTCCTCCAAATTCAAACATATTTCTGTGACTAACAGGATAATCAGCTCAGATGGAGGCAGCATTTACTTCCTCCTCGCCTGCAGCTGCACAGGAAGCTGCAGCGAAGCATGCGGCGCTGAGCTGCAGCTCCGGTCCAGACGGGTCTGCGGGTTGCAGGGAAACCGGACCTTTATCCTGTTATGTTCCACTCAAACAGAGGAACAGCTTCTCCCTGCTCGGTTAATGGATCAGAACATTTCCCAACAGAACCTGGGTCAAAGCGTTTCATGTTTCACACACAGCAAAAACACTGCAGAGCAACTTTCAGTTCCACAAGATGTTCCATTAAAACCTGACGTCTGCAATCCATCAGTTACCCAGAGTTCAGTCTGATTAGGGGCGTCGCTTCAGGGAGGAGTCAACGTTGCTTTAAAGAAAGGAGTCAACGTTGCTGTCAGATTGTTGCAGGTTGAGCTGCAGACAGTTGATCATCCATCAGTTAAACTGAAACGATCGTCTCTCGTCTTTTCTGGTTTGTTTTCTTCTTATCTCTGTTTTCCATCCAGCTGCTTTATTGCTTTGCTCCTGTGTTTTATCGCTCCACAAACAAACCGGCAGTGAAATAATAAAGCCATCACAGGACCGTGTGTGTGTGTGTGTGTGTTGGGAGGAACACATTTTCTTGGTCTCCATGAGGGTAAATGCTGCTTTTGGGTTAGAAGTCAGGACTATAGTGTGAATTGACTTTTAGTTTGGGTTTGGGGGTTTGTTGTTAGACTGTAGAAAATTAATGGAAGTTGTTGCAAAGTCCCCACAAGACATGAAAACACGGCTGTGTGTGTGTGAGGAGGAAGCAGGTGCCGACTGGTTGTGTCTGAACTCCAGATGATCCCGTTTTTCCTGCAGGAGCAACACAGCTTTCAGAGTATGTGACTCCTTAACCAGAACCTCCAGGAGCCTTCAGAGCCAGTCTGGATGAGCATTTAGACCCTTGCAGATATTTTGCTTTCGTCCTGGTTTTAAACCTCAGAGTAACCAGAGTTACTTTCTTCTTCTGTGGCTTTAAAGGAAGAACGGCAGTTCTGACATTTAGACGAGGTATTTTTACTTTCTGGTTGTTCATTTTCCTCTGACGCTCCTCTGCTGACCTTTGAGGCCGCGCCGCCGCCGGGTCCTCTGTGATGACGATGATGTTCATTCATGATGCAGTGTTGCTTGCTGCCCCGGTTTCAGTCATTGGTTCCAGACTAATTGATGGTTCTGGTCATCTATCGTATCTCAAAGAGCAAGTTATTTTATATTAAACGTTTCATGACTAAATCATTAACCCTCCAGACGTTTCTGAGGACCGTTGATGCTTCAGCAGGCAGAGACTCCCATCAAGCAGCAACCCGTTACTGGTTCTGTAGGTGGTAGCAAACAGAACTGGCCCAGCCAGCCAACATCAGTGCCTGACCTCACCAAGGCTTTGGAGCTTAATAGTCGTCTGCTGTATCTGTTATTTTCTGTTTCTCTGCTGAATCCAACTGCAGACGAGAAGGCAGATAAAACAACTTTAATCTGATTAAATTAAAATCCAAACTTTATCAAAACAACCTGGAGACTAGCAGGACGACAGCAGGATCTGTCAATGAACTGAAGAACTGGGTCAGTTCGCCTCATGGGCCAGGAAAGTGATTACTGGGACCAGCAACGGGCGAGATAGAAAGTATTCAAGATGCTGAAAAAGAGACTCCAGAACCTGCTGCTCAGCGGGTTCTGGAGTCACCACAGAGTCAATGTTCCACTGCAAATCCTGCTGCACGCACACACACACACACACACACACACACACAGGTAGACATGGGCGGGGCCGCTGCCATGGTTACATATCTTCAGTCAACACAGCAGCTGGAAGATGTTCTGATAATCTGATTAAAACCTGAGGTCATGTGTCAGAAATGGAAGCAGATGGTCACACACACACACACACACCCACACACACACACACACAGCCATTAAATCAGGCCTCATCTTCAGAGTGAGGAACTGCGTCTGTTTTCTGGTTAAAGTTGAAGCCTGGGTCTGTCAGGAATCCTGATGCATTCTGGGAAACGTAGTGAGGAGTCGCTCTTTGCAGCTGAACTGTTTCTGCTCTGCATTCTGTGTGGAAACCTTCAGATCGGACCAGAGTCGCCTCGGCCGGCCGCCGTCGTCTGCTCCGACTCGTCTTCCCTGACCTTCGGGTCGGATCGTCCTCCAGACACCAGGAACGTTTCCAAACCCAACTTTAAGAGCAGCTGCTCTAAGAATAAAACCCGACAGAATAAAACTGCTAAGATCTTCTCATCCTTCAGCTCCATCTCATGGAACCATGGAGTTCTAGAACCAGTTGGGTGGAACATGGGTCAGAACAGAACCCACTTTATTAGGACTCGGTGCCAAACCAGAAACATGGACTGCATTCGGAGCAGATTGAAAACAGAAGAGAGAAGCGACTGCAGGAAAACCGACGATTTCAGTTCAGGTCTGAGATTGAAGGTTTCTTCTGGGTCTCCAGGTGAGACTGCAGCCGCTCCGTCTGCCTGGCTGAGCTTCACAGAAACCTTTCCTCCTCTCATCAATTATTTCCTCTCAGCGTCTGAGGACTCCTCCATTTTCTGTGTTGCTTCAGTTTTCCTGCGGTTGCAGCGATTAGCGTTAGCATTTGTTTTGCTGATTTAGGTTTTTGCTGCTATGCTTTGGATTTTGCATCATTTATACGTTTTCTGCACATTTGCCTCCGTCTGTCGCCGTAACAACCAATCAGATCGCGATCTGACCTGATCGTTATCTCGGGTCTGAATGTGGACTGTGATTGGTCCAGACACCTGCCAGGTAACGTCCCAGGATCAACAGCTGACTGTCGAAATGTAAGGAACCCTCCTCTGAACCCCCGGCCTGTGCCCCTCACGGGGTTCTGGTGGTTCTGGACCTGCAGCTCTGGAACATCAGCTGCTGCTCTGAAATATTTATTCTGGACTGAAGGAGCCAGAAATAGAAGAGAGGAGGAGGAGGCAGAAAATAAAAGCAGCAGGAGCCGCAAATAGAAACCAGGATGAAGCATCTGATCGCCGTTCCCTCCCGGTCTGCAGAATCACGCTTCGTGTTGACGTGACGTCACTCAGTCAGAACCGGCTGACCGGGAACCTGAAGGGTTCCGGTCCGTTTGGACCTCAGAACCTCTGGAACAGTTTGCTTCATATCTGGACCAGACGATCGGGTGGCTGACCAGGAGAACGAAGGCAGAACCACGTCTGGTTCCTCCTGCAGCCAGGCCTCAACGGGACGCAGAGGTCAGGCTCTGAGGTCACCAGAGGTTCCCGGGCCCCTGGACGCCTCCAGCAGGAACTCTCTGGGCCGGATGGTGAGGAGGAACCAACATGGAGTCTGTCTCACTGCTGCACTTCCTGTCTAAGTGCCTGCTGCTTCCTGCTGCCAGCCGCTGTTACCTGATCCCACCCTGAGGGTTCCTCTCTGGAACCTCAAGCCGACTGGAAACAGAACATCTGGATGATCCAGACCAGGTTCCTAGATCCACCTGATCTGAGAACAGCAACCGGAACCCTGGAGGAACAAAGCTGGGCGACTCATCTTCATCATCATCATCATCAGTTCTCTATGAAAGCCTCTGAAGCTTGGCGCCATTTCCTGTATCTAGTCCAAAACTTGACAGGTGAGCAAGATAAGATCGAAGGGAATCACATTTCACAGGTCAGTAAAAAGTTTAAACTTGAATCTAAAGTGTGGAGCAGGTTAGCAGCCTAATGCTGTAGCTTGACTTGGACAGCCATAATATGAACCCGCTGCGTGTTTCGGTTCAGTTAACTCAAAAATAAGGCGACCCAAACATTGACTTTCTGACAGATTATCAGTAAAGCAGCTGTTTAAAGAAGCTAACCAACCACCGCTGGTATCGTGACCAAACTGTTTCTAGGTTTATATCCAGAGAGGTAGAGATATTTTACACATCCAAACGTCGGCACTTTTATTCAAGCCAAAATGTATAGAAACTGGATAAGAAATGTGGGGCTCCAACCGTTTGTTGTGACAGATTCCTGCTCGTCCTGCATCGGAACAGTTTGGTTCAGTGGAATCAAACGATGGCCAGTAATGGCGCCGCAGGTTCACGTCACTAGCTGTAGCGGCCAATGGCCGCCGTCCAGTCCAGGAGCAGCGACGGTCACTCTGCTTCCCAACTGTCCTCTCTTGTATGAAGTGCTCCAGTTTCTGAGCGCTCGGTAAAATCAGCTAGTAAAAGGCAACTACATTATTGTGATAATACTTCACAGAAAATGTTGGTGGATTTTGTAATTGTTTTCAACTGTAGGCAAGCATTGAGCAAATCTACAGACTCATTCCATAAATGGGAATATGTATATATACATATATACATTTTAGATTAACTAGAACATTTGTGAAGAAGTTCAAAGCCAAAGTCAAACCAGGGTTCTGATGCTAAAGTTTAGCATCAATGCTAGGCTTAGCTAAAATAATATTAATAGCATGTGGAACATCTGAAGCATGTTGACCAGTGTGGACATACTCCATTCAGTAGGTTTAAACTAGTGTGTAAGCTAAAATGCTAATGTTAGCCTAAATGCTGTCACTAGCATGTTGTCTATCATTGACTTTCTCCATTCAGTGTGCTAAACATGGCTAATACATACAAACTAGCTAAATGCTTATTTTGCGTTGCTTTGCTCCACAGGCAGGTCACTAGAGGGGAAGTGCACCGCTAATGTTTGTGCTAACGTGCAGAACTATAGGTGCTTCCATGCATTGCTATGGCAGCTGATGTTTTAACGTCTTTATAACTCTTAGTATGTTTAAAGCTGCTAAAAGGTTTCATTTTCAAAAGGTGCTATTAAACTGACGAGCCGTATCAGGTTCAGTGAGTCAGACTGAATGATGTTCACATTTCGTATTTGTAGCACAAAAAGGTCTTCAGTCACAGAACCGCACTGCATCAGAGCCTTACATGCTACACCTTTGCTCTGAAGCTTCTGATCCGATCGGGTCGGTTCTGCCTCTATTTTCAGCTGCTCTATTTAAAGCTGCAGAGATGTTGGACATCGACCCGGCCCGGTTCCGGTTCTGTTCTGCTGGCTGATATGAAGAGTTCTGCAGAGTTTGGTTTTTACTCTGAATGTTACTTATTGGAACCAGAACCAGAACCAGAACTTCTGGCCATTTCTCCAACATTTAGAGAAAAAACCCAGACTTCAGACTTTCTGCTAAAAACCTGCAGGAGGAAGATGATGATGAAGAGGAGTGGTGTCTGGACTGGAGCAGCTTCTCCAGAGGAGGAAAACACGGAACAACCATCCTTCCTCCTGCAACTTTCATCATCACTCCATCAATTAAACATGGCTGCCGGTCACAGAGGAAGAGGAGGAGGATGAAGACTTTAGCAGCTCTGTGACCCAGAATGTTTTGGTGAGGAAAGACGAACTGAGCTGCTGACCCGCCGGGTCGATACCGCTGTCCTTGGGAGGAAGAGGAGGAATAAAGCTCTTCATCTCTCCATCTCTGACCTGCGGTCAGGTCCCACATCATGATGATGCCACCACCGAGCTGCAGCAGGTTCTGGTCAGACCTGTAGCTGCTTCCTGCCGGTCGTCATGGGAATGTTCCCGGATCCTGCCGGGACCTTCCTGCTCTCCTCTAAACTAATTTCCATTGGCCGCCTGTCCCTCTATTAGATTGTGATTGGCTGCTGCAGATCCCATCAGTCTGACTCAGCACTAATGGATTCCTATCTCGTCCAATCAGAACGCAGCTTTCTCCTCTGCTGTCCAACTCCATTTTTCAGCTTCCAGGAATCAGAAAATGATGCTTCAGCTCAGAGTTTGGTCCCGAGCGTCTTCCTGTCTCTGTTTCTGGGTGATTTAACCCGGACCAGGACGCTTCCCGTCCCAGGGCCGACCCGGTTCTCCTCCTCAGGCCTCCTGGCTGAGGCTTTGCTCAGTGACCAACCTGACCCTCGTGCAGAACCGAACCAGCAGGTCCTGCTCTCGTTTCAGGTGGTTTCCGGGTGAAATGAAGCTCAGAGGGACGGATCGATGCTCTCCTTCAGTCGACTCCAGATTTACTCAGATCGGATCTTCCAAACGTCCCTTCTTTCTTCTTCCTGTCCCTCATGACCTCCTCTCCTTCTCCTGTTTCCTCCTCCCCGCCTCTGGCTCGGTGTCAAAGCTCCACTCTGGGAGTGGAGCTTTGGCTCCAGCAGCGCCACATAATGACCGCTGGAAAAGAGATGGAGAGAAATGCAGAGACTGAGTGCAGAGAGCAGGAAGCAGTGAGGAGAGAAACACAATCTAAACTTCCTAATGTCTCCCTTCAGTAAGCAGCTACAAGCTCCTAATGCTGCCATCCATTATTAAACATTAGGAGCTGCAGCCTCACACACACACACACACACCCACACACACACACTAACTGGTTTAATTACTTCTCTGCGGCCACGACTTCAGGAAGCAGCGCTTTACTGACCTCTGCTGGTGGGAAGGTGACCCTGCAGCTGAACTCAGAGCAGATCCAATCAGAAACTCCAGACTTAGAATGATCGTTTCTGCTCAAAAACAATAATAATTATCTGCACATTTTAATCATTCTGGGCAGAACCTTTGTATTTGTTTGTTTCTGGTACGGCTCTAAATCTGACACACAGCTTCATCGCTAACGCTAGCAATGAAGCCGCTTCTCTGGGTTGATTCTAAACAATCCGATTGGACGCTGGAAAACACGGATGTTGAGTTCATGTTGTGCTAAAAACAGTTAGCCTACCAGAGAAGTTATGCTAGCCTAAAATAGCATCTCCATGCTAACATGTAGCAGCTAAACCTGAAGCCTCAGAACCGGGCCGGCTGCTGGCTGGTTTGAACCAGGAAGTAAACAGTGAGAGGTGAACAGAACAGGAAGTGAGGTCAGAACCTGGAGATCAAACAGTTTCTAGTTTAAAGTCTGGAGGTCCAGACCCGGCTGGTCGGCGTGGCGCCAGGCTCAGGAAGAACTCTGGGTCCAAAGCTGAGAGAGGAGATTTATTGCTAATCCAGATCAGAACTGATCAATCGGTCTGATCTGATCAATCGGTCTGGTCTGATCAATCGGTCTGGTCTGATCAATCGGTCTGGTCTGATCAATCGGTCTGATCTGATCAATCGGTCTGGTCCCTCCAGCATCTCTCTGAGCTGCTGCTTCTCTCTGCAGGTACGGTGACATGGTTCCTAACACGATCGCAGGGAAGATCTTCGGCTCCATCTGCTCCCTGAGCGGCGTTCTGGTCATCGCGCTGCCCGTCCCGGTCATCGTGTCCAACTTCAGCCGGATCTACCACCAGAACCAGAGAGCCGACAAGATGAGAGCACAGCAGGTCAGAAAACTGTCTGACCTCATCCCTGTAGCTCCGCCCACAGGAAGCAGGGCCTCATGCAGTAGTGTAGTTTTCAGAATCGTACAACTGAGAATTAATTTTGTGTGTGTGTGTGTGTGTGTGTGTGTGAGTGACGCTGATGTTTTCCTTCTTCTGTTCATAGAAAGTCCGTTTGGCTCGAATCCGCATGGCGAAGAAAGGAACTTCAAACGCCTTCCTGCAGTACAAAGAGGACCACACTCTGGGAGTGAGACACACACATACACACACACGCCAACACACACACACACACACACACCGACAGACAGACAACTTTGCAGCATACTGCAGGATGAATGAATGAATATCAGACATGGAGGTCATCAGGAGATCGCCCTTCCAGCAGATCTTCAACTTCCAGCTTTGGTTCTGGACCTCTGCCTCCCTCACCATGATGGAGGAAACAACCGTCTCCATGACAACAGCTGGAGGCTGACCTGCAAGCCCACAATATGCTTCACTGGGAAAACTGATAACCGATAACTGATTGTTCCAGGTTGTGAGGACTGACAGGTTTCTGTCGTGTTTTCAGGACCGGAACAGCGACAGCACGGCTCTGTGTGTGAAGAACAGATCCGCCTTTGAGCATCAGCACAACCACCTGCTTCACTGTCTGGAGAAAACTACGGTGAGGCAGGAACCACAGGAACCACAGGAACCACGCCTGTGGTTCATCCTCCTGATTATAGCTGCTCTTCATCGTAAACACAAACCACACAAGAACAAAAAAATGAGACACCATACCATGAGAGCAGGATGGAGCTAATAGAGCTAATTAAGCTAATGAAGCTAATAGAGCTAATTAAGCTAATGAAGCTAATAGAGCTAATGAAGCTAATGGAGTTAATGGAGCTAATAGAGCTAATGAAGCTAATAGAGCTAATGAAGCTAATGGAGCTAATAGAGCTAATGAAGCTAATGGAGCTAATAGAGCTAATGAAGCTAATGGAGTTAATAGAGCTAATGGAGCTAATAGAGCTAATGAAGCTAATGGAGCTAATAGAGCTAATGAAGCTAATGGAGTTAATGGAGCTAATAGAGCTAATGAAGCTAATAGAGCTAATGAAGCTAATGGAGCTAATAGAGCTAATGAAGCTAATGGAGCTAATAGAGTTAATGAAGCTAATGGAGTTAATAGAGCTAATGGAGCTAATAGAGCTAATGGAGCTAATAGAGTTAATGGAGCTAATAAAGCTAATAAAATGAATGGAGTTAATAAAGCTAATAGAGTTAATAAAGCTAATGAAGCTAATAGAGTTTCATTAGCTCTATTAGCTTCATTAGCTTTATTAGCTCCATTAACTCCATTAGCTTCATTAGCTTAATTAGCTCCATTAGCTTTATTAACTCTATTAGCTTTATTAGCTCCATTAATGGAGCTAATAAAGCTAATAAAACTAATGGAGTTAATAAAGCTAATAGAGTCAATAAAGCTAATGGAGCTAATTAAGCTAATAGAGCTAATGAAGCTAATGGAGCTAATAAAGCTAATGAAGCTAATAGAGCTAATGAAGCTAATGGAGCTAATGAAGCTAATTTAGTTAATGGAGTTAATGAAGCTAATAGAGCTAATGAAGCTAATGGAGTTAATAGAGCTAATGGAGCTAATGAACCTAATGGAGTTAATAGAGCTAATGGAGCTAATAAAGCTAATAGAGCTAATGAAGCTAATAACGCTAATGGAGCTAAGCAGCAGACAGATGAACTCTTGGTTTGACTCCTCCATGGTGGTCAGAAGGTTGATTGGTATCTTCCTCCATCTTGTCCTCACAGAACCACGAGTTCACCGATGAGATGACCTACAGCGAGCTCTGCATGACCGAGTCGGTGGGCTTCCGGACCAGCCGCAGCACCTCTCTGTCCAGTCAGCAGGGGGCGCAGAACAACTCCACAGGCTGCTGCCCCCGCCGGGCCCGCAGAAGAGCCGCTATGCGACTGGCCAACTCCACGGTGTCCGTGAGCCGGGGCAGCGTCCAGGAGCTGGACACCCTGCAGTTTAAGACCACCTCCATACCGCCACAAACGTAAGTGATCGCCCCTCTGCCAAACACACAACCGACGCAGAAATGAGCCAAATCAGGGTCTCTTAGAGAGAATGTAGAGGTCCTGGAGCAGAGCCCTGAGGTTCCCTGGGCTTGGCTGGAGAGGCGTGACTGCAGGTCTGATCAGACCAGGGGTTCCTCAGGGATGAGTGTCAGTGTGTCGTGTGTTCTGCAGAGACTGGTTGGCCTCTGATCCGCTCTCTTCTCACGGTGGAATGGTCCAACAGCCAATGAATTCTGGAGCCTATTGTTGTATTTAAAGGTGATTCTCTCTGAATCAGGCTCAGAAATTTCCATCTATACCTGGCAGACATCAACAAACCTCTGGCACCATTCAGGCTGAATGTCTGACCTCCTCATAACCACATAGACTTCATGTAGTCTGCTTGGTTTCTGCCACTGACCGGCTTTTACCCACAGTCCACACATTTCCACAGGCTGGAGGCTGGAACATGAAGTTGTCCTGATTTATCCAGTGAAACCAGTTTGAACTCTGACCTGGTGATGGACTGAAGTCTGTGGCAGGAAACCAACCAGCTCAATGGGAAGGTTGGTCCGACATCAGGAGGAGGCCAGAGGTCTGCTGATGGCTTTTGGAACATGGCGGTCGTCTTCTCCTCCAGCAGAGCTAGCAGTTAGCTATCAGGGTAGCACCTCGACCAGAACCACACGGTTCAGGAAGCCAGACAGATCCTGACACCGATCTCTGTGTCTCTCCCCAGTCGATCCAGCCTCAACGCCCAGCCGGACAACCTCAAGCTGAACTGTGGTGATCAGGACTTCACCGCCGCCATCATCAGCATTCCCACTCCGCCTGCCAACACGCCGGACGAGAGTCTGCCTCCGACGCCGACGCCCGTCCCCGGCATCCTGCGGAACACCCGGGCCACCGCCTACACCCACGAAACCGTCAAGATCTCCTCCTTATAACCTCTGACCCCTGCTCCCCCAGACTTCCACCCTCCCACTCTGAACCTCTGAACTTCTGGTTCTGATCCGTGGCCCGGGATCATCCTTGGAGCTGCAGGAAGATCAGATGAGCATGAAGCTGAAGCTGCAGAACCTTTAGATTTTATTCTCCTGGGAACATTCAGGAATCAGAACATTGATCCAGTCCAACACCCCCGACACGGACCATCCCTCCTGGACCGGATCATCCTGGACCAGATCATCCTGGATCGGCTAAACCAGCTGGTCCAGCAGTTTCTTTCTTTGGGTTTGGTTCTGTTTAAACGGGTCGGATGGAAAGCGGCGCCGTCTAGAAATGAATCTTGTTGGAGTGACTGAACTCAGGTTTTTGGGTCGAGCTGGAAGCTCAGTGTTTTGGCCCGGTTTTCAGTGAGAACCGGGTTCGTTGTGGGATTGAATCCAGGATCCAAAGACAGAATCTTCAGGATTAACAATGTGGGTTTGGATCGCTTGGTTCTGAAGAATGGAAGCACTGGTGATGGAACCAACAGCCCAAACCGGACCGGACTGATTCTCTCCTCCTGCAACTGAACCTTTGGACTGCTGCATGCAGGTTCTGATCCAAACTGCTCTGGTTCTGCTTGTTCGATGCGGACCAAGAACCTTTTACTCTTTAAAATATGCAACATTTCTCTGATGAGGAAACCAGAACCGGGAGCTGAACAGAACTCCAGCAGAACCGCAGAGCGAACGGCTTTCATCTGTCATGTGACAGGAAGACTTCAGGAGGAAGTACCTGAAGGTTCCCCAGCTGGAGGTTCTGATGATCCGGTTGACGTGCATCTTCCTGTCAGATGGTCCATACAGAACCAGAACCAGAACCAGCTGATTCCACCAGAGTCACATGACCAACCAGCTGGTTCTGATCAGTTCTAGTCCTTTGGTAGGTTCTGGTTCTGTTTGGTTTCTGGTCCAAATGAAGCAGTCAGAGGCTCCAGCTGAAGAGTTCTGGACAGAACCGAGGACCAGGTTCAACTGATGATCCAGTAGAACCGCTCAGCAGCTGGAGGTTCTGGTCTAACTCGTCCAACTGGACGTGACCTTTGACCTTCCCAGCTTGATGACAGGCGCTCACCGTTAGCTGAGTTGTTGGAAGGCGTCCCGGTCCAGATGGTTCTGTTTCAGTACCTTCAGTTTGTTCTGGATCTGTGACTTTCTGGTCCGGGCCCAACTGGTATCATGGTTCTGGTTCATCTTGAAACTCCGGTGGCCCGGAGTCCCGGGTCGGAGTCGATCCGGCGGGTCGGAGTGACGCTGCTTGTTCCTCCTGCTTCCTGCTGCTGTCCCCAAACTGGCCACTAGGTGGTAGAACTGAACAACATGGATCCTTTAGCTGCTTCAGTTGAACTGGTGTTTGTCCTTTTTGGCCCGGTTCTGAAGTCCAACACCGAACTTTTCTAACAATCTTACATAAATGTAACAACATAAAGACAAACAAACATGATCAAAATTTCTGCTGTTTGGAGGAAAAGATGAAACATAGTTCCTGCTCCGCCTTTCCGCCTCCTTCTGAGGAGCAGGAAGCAGGACAGGAAACAGGAAGTAGCATGTTGACCCAGCTGGGAGAACCTGAAGGCACGCTTTCTCCAGCAGAGCAAACTGAATGCTGTAACATATTTTGTATCATAAATGCTCCAACCAAAACAGAGACAATTAGATGGAGGAGTCAGGGAGCCGCTGGTGATCCTCCTGCATGAGCCTCGTAGATGTAGCTCCGCTCATCATCTATCTACCCAACAAACAAACCAAGGACAGAAGAAGAAGAAGAAGAAGAGCTCTTCTTTTGTCCTTATGCATGATGATGTTGGTTCTGTTAATTTTCTTCCTTCTTTCTTTCCTACTTTCCTTCCTTCCTTCTGTCTTTCCTTCCTTCCATCCTTTCTTCTTTCCTTCTTTCCTTCCTTCCTGTGGATTTTTTCTCCACTGAGGAGAAATCAAGCAGATTATATCAGAGTTCCTGATTTCAGATTCATTCAGGCATGCTCCTCCAGTGTGTGCGTGTGTGTGTGTGTGTGTGGGTGTGCGTGTGTGTGTGTGTGTGTGGTGAGCAGTCACTACTATGCATGGATACCGTTGTAGGTATTTTAGCTGTTTTCTCCTGCGTTGCCGCGGCGACAGACAGGAAACACTCCAGAAGGTTTTTCTTCTTCTGCAGCTTCCAGACGAAATGACTTGTCAACACGAGCAACGGTCAACAGCTAATGCAACAAAATTCAGTTCAGTTCTAAGCTGTGGATAATTGATTTCCTTTCTTGCCCCAAATGAAAGTTATTTTTGTAATTTGTATTATTGTTGCTGCAGCAGCTGGAAGGTTCTGGGTTTGAATCCCGGCCTGCAGGTTGCTTGTTCTCCTCCCACAGACCAGAAACATGACTGTCAGGCCGACCCCTGACTTCTGACCTCAGTGGCACCTGTAAATGGCTGACTGAAGGCATTTACAGGAAAATAATACAAAATTCTGAAATAAATCAAATATTCAAAATGGAATTTTTATTGCAATGTAATAAAAATATTAATTTCTGCCACACGTCTTAAAGTTGATAACAGAACGACTGATTTTACAAACATTTTTGTTGCATTTGTTGGAATGAATCTATTGAACTTTTTCTCTGAATCTGCATGGAGAAAAATAAACTTGTTGAAAATAAATAAGCTAAAAAATTACAATAAAATAAATCATCAAATATTGCATCCAAAAAATAAAATAAAATCAATAAGGTTCCCAACTCATTTGATTATACAACATAACTAATATAACTAATATTTGTTTATTAGTTTCAGCAGTACTACTTTAACATTATTCTGTATTCTTTTCATTTTTCTTTATGGGAAAAATGTTTTATTGTAAAACATTTTTATTTTCTCCACAATAAAACTGTTGAATTATTAGGGAGAAAATGAACCAATGTATCACTAAAACAGTGACAAAATAAGTAAAAATTATTATATGAATTCCAATATATAAAAACTTTGGAAAGGTTTTTATATATTCATTTTGAAAAAATAAAATAATGTAATGTGACAGTAAATTTAGAAATCATTAAATGAATAGGCAAAATAAAAATGTTTTTAATAAAATCATGAAAGAAAAAATGGAAATGGAAAATTAAATGACTGATATGTTAAATTAATACAGCTGAAAATGATGAACAGATATTAATTATTGTTTCTCTGTGTTATCAATATTGAGTTTTGTGTTCAATATTTGGCAGATGAATTAATTTATCTACTAATTTATTGATACTTGTGTTTATTGGAGGTTCAGTCAGGATCAGTTCATCCTGGAGATTTGACCTTTGACCTGACCGGCCGACAGACCATGATGATGATGATGATGATGATGATGATGATGATGACGCAGTGAGGGAGGAAACAGCATTAAAGCACACAGGTGTATAATCCATTCCACTAATAAAGAGCAACAGAAACTGAAGAAAATGTCTGCCGCACTTCTTTCAGCCTCAAACTCAACAGTTCCCCCTGCTGGTCACAGTGTAAACAACACGGACTTCCTGTTTGCTTAGCGGAGCAGGATAGCCTGACGAGGTGCTGCCATCTAGCGGTCAGAGTGTGAAACTTCCGCATCAGTCCCAAGTTTATCTTCTTGTTTTAAAAGATGATTATATTATTAAGCCGACAACCATCACACAGTGAGACAGAGAAGCTGCTTTTATAGCTTTGGCAAATTCACCCGTCATACCAAGTAAAGGGTTGATCAGAACAACAAGAAACAAACATTATTTACATAATGAAATGAAATGAAATGAAATGAAATGAAATTTATTCGAACATGATACAAATATAAAAATAAAATAGTGCACAGTAACAAGAAGTGCATAAAAAAGAAGAGAAAATACAGATTTTTTGTTTCAGTTAACATATCATGCTAAAACAATAAATGTTACCAAAAAATATTTACATGCATGCAAATTATTATAACTAAACTAATTTAAGGTCAATCAAAACATACGTGTAACTCCTTAGAGCTTTTTGCTGCTGAGGAAAATGTAAAAACTCAAATTAAATCCAGAGAAGTTCAACAGAATCAAAGGGACAGGAAGGCCGGCCTGTCTGCCGGAAATGAACAGCCGCCTCATGGCCGCTCTCCTTATTGTCGCTGACGAAATTCAGGGCGGCCATCTTGGAGAGGTCGACCGCTCCGCTCAGCGTTATGTTTGACGGGCGCAGTGACGTATCAGCGCATTTAATCGATCATAACTCGCTTTTCTGTTTTACTGGAAACCTGATTCAAACAGCTATCAAAGCAACATTTACAAAGAATTGTATTTTTTGAAGTATTTTTGATTTGTATTGATACATGGTTCAGCATATTTAAATATTCTTAGTGTGGAAAACAGAATAGATTAAGAATAGAATATTCTGATACTGATGAGCATTTTACAAAGCACACAACCAGTCATAAGTTTTTATATAGTTTTAATATATTAGTAATAACCCTATCCCTAACCCTATACATATTTATAGAAATATACAAACACAAATAAATAATGATTAATACTGAAAAACATATATTAGGCTATACATGTTTATATGCACATGTATATATATATATATATATATATAAGAATATGTTCTCATTTTAACTTATCTTTGAGTTATGTGTTCATGTTTTCTAATTTACTTTGAAAGGTACAGTGGCAAGTTCTGTATCCTGTCACTTTCTGTTTATGTGCATGTTGTACTGCTGTTGTCCACTGGGGGCAGTGAGAGCGAGTTCTTGTGTATAGGGAGCACTGTTCCAACCAATGGAAGTGAAGAAGTTTATAACCTGAAAGTTAGCAATAAAGCGAACACAGCTATCTAACGAAAAGAAGTGTGTTTCATTGCAAATATGAGTACTGAACAAGAAAACGCAACTATATATATATATATATTGCTCAAAAAAATAAAGGGAACACACAAATAACACATCCTAGATCTGAATGAAAGAAATATTCTCATTGAATACTTTGTTCTGTACAAAGTTGAATGTGCTGACAACAAAATCACACAAAAATCATCAATGGAAATCAAATTTATTAACCAATGGAGGCCTGGATTTGGAGCCACACACAAAATTAAAGTGAAATAACACTACACGCTGATCCAACTTTAATGTAATGTCCTTAAAACAAGTCAAAATGAGGCTCAGTATTGTGTGTGGCCTCCACGTGCCTGTATGACCTCCCTACAACGCCTGGGCATGCTCCTGATGAGGTGGCGGATGGTCTCCTGAGGGATCTCCTCCCAGACCTGGACTAAAGCATCCGCCAACTCCTGGACAGTCTGTGGTGCAACGTGACGTTGGTGGATGGAGCGAGACATGATGTCCCAGATGTGCTCAATCGGATTCAGGTCTGGGGAACGGGCTGGCCAGTCCATAGCTTCAATGCCTTCATCTTGCAGGAACTGCTGACACACTCCAGCCACATGAGGTCTAGCGTTGTCCTGCATTAGGAGGAACCCAGGGCCAACCGCACCAGCATATGGTCTCACAAGGGGTCTGAGGATCTCATCTCGGTACCTAATGGCAGTCAGGCTACCTCTGGTGAGCACATGGAGGGCTGTGCGGCCCTCCAAAGAAATGCCACCCCACACCATTACTGACCCACTGCCAAACCGGTCATGCTGAAGGATGTTGCAGGCAGCAGACCGCTCTCCACGGCGTCTCCAGACTCTGTCACGTCTGTCACATGTGCTCAGTGTGAACCTGCTTTCATCTGTGAAGAGCACAAGGCGCCAGTGGCGAATTTGCCAATCCTGGTGTTCTCTGGCAAATGCCAAGCGTCCTGCACGGTGTTGGGCTGTGAGCACAACCCCCATCTGTGGACGTCGGGCCCTCATACCATCCTCATGGAGTCGGTTTCTAACCGTTTGTGCAGACACATGCACATTTGTGGCCTGCTGGAGGTCATTTTGCAGGGACTCTGGCAGTGCTCCTCCTGTTCCTTCTTGCACAAAGGCGGAGGTAGCGGTCCTGCTGCTGGGTTGTTGCCCTCCTACGGCCTCCTCCACGTCTCCTGGTGTTCTGGCCTGTCTCCTGGTAGCGCCTCCAGCCTCTGGACACTACGCTGACAGACACAGCAAACCTTCTTGCCACAGCTCGCATTGATGTGCCATCCTGGATGAGCTGCACTACCTGAGCCACTTGTGTGGGTTGTGGAGTCCGTCTCATGCTACCACGAGTGTGACAGCACCACCAACATTCAAAACTGACCAAAACATCAGCCAGACAGCATAGGTACTGAGAAGTGGTCTGTGGTCCCAACTGCAGAACCACTCCTTTATTGAGTGTGTCTTGCTAATTGCCAATAATTTCCACCTGTTGTCTATTCCATTTGCACAACAGCAGGTGAAATTGATTGTCAATCAATGTTGCTTCCTAAGTGGACAGTTTGATTTCACAGAAGTTTGATTTACTTGGAGTTATATTGTGTTGTTTAAGTGTTCCCTTTATTTTTTTGAGCAGTGTATATTCATGTTTAGCGCAGCGCTATGCTGGACATTTGTCTCCCACATTGGTGACACCCATCAAGTTTTCTGTATCAACGTGGTTATTTTTTTTCCTTTTGGTTGATTAGGGTGTTTGTGGAGAATCTGGAGCCCAGGAGCTGCTGTGCTTAAAATGTTCTTGTTTTGAACAGGAATAAAATTATCCTGAATCCTGATTCCGATGTGGTCCTGACTTCCTGTTTCACGACCGTTACACTGGCAAGTGTGGGAATTGCAAGGAGCCGGCTTTCGCCCACAGGTCCACAGCAGCGCTGCACTCCCACAGCAGGGGCCTCACCGACTCCGGCGCGCCACAACCGGGTCGGGGGCAGATGGACGTTGCAGACATGCCGCGGGAGCATAACGGCTCTGACCGGCAGGATCCTATGAGCCACCATCCATGACATCCTGGAGTCTGTTTGGAAGGACGGGATGGCTCACGTTGCGCCAAACGGTGGAGGCGTCT